>NW_024879255.1:466946-564792 GCF_018340385.1 Cyprinus carpio
GAGGCGCGATGCCGTTTTGTCCAATGACTGAAGACTTTTAGTCTGAGGCGAAGCCTTTTTTCCTTTTAATGACTGAGGCTGGGATGTTCCTAAAATGTACCCGTACCAATGTTCAAACATCGAACCAACTTTATATCGGTTCTGAACACTTGAAGGGAAAATCTCATACAGAAACTATAGCCTTTTACATAAAACACAGCGCGAATCAACACAAAACAATTACAGAACATATTATAGAGTGAAAATAGTGATTAAGTGCTTGTGAAGTGTTCTTTTGTCTAGGGCTGAACGTCCCATAGATTGCTCGTCCATACACGTGATGGCTTTTCGCGAGAACGGACAAATAAATACACATCACACTGACAACTGAACCAACATATTTATTATTTACCGGCTCAGATCTCATAATATTGTGTCTGGCCAGAACAGAGAAGCCAGAAGAAATCACCGCTGCATCAGCGCCTGCAGTCTCACAGAAAGGAGCTCACAGTTAAAGCATTTTTATAGTTTTAAGAGCTTTTTTAGTACTAATAAAATATTACCCGCGAATGCACAAAATCCACCCATTAGAACACAACAAGAGCTAAAAATCAGGTGGTTTTGAGCTGTGGTAACTGTGAAAATGAAAGATATTTGACAGCGCGAGACAGTCTAAGGGCAGAATAACATCGATCTCTCGGCTTCCAGAGGACGCTGATTCTGGCTTTTGGCCGTCGCAAGAACGACAAATCACGTACACGATGATTTCAAAATACATAGCTTGGCGAATATAACGAAACAGCCCACGTGACATAAACGTGTTGAGAATAAATCTGATGGATCATGATACTGGATTTATATTAACGTGACTGCATTTACCAGCTCTTTCTGTTTTCCATTTTAATGTATAAAAAACAGAAATCATTCGGGTCTTGGGCTGCTTTTTTTTTTGTATGTGTGTATGGTATCCATGTATTTATTATTATTATTATTATTATTATTATGCTCTAACAAGAATTATTCTATATTTTAATTGAAATCGAAGTGTGGACGTTATTTTACAGTTTGAAGTTTGTCCATTTCTTGCTCATCTGAAACGACCTAGGCTAGTACCTAAAATCATGCCACTACTTAACTATTGTGCGCAATTTCACTTTATTCGGCCAATTTAACTGGTGTGCACACGTTTATTTGTTTCATAATAAATTTGCGTTTTTTTAGATTAGTCGTTAGACAATTACAGTGGTCTATAATAACTATACCAGGTGTTGTTCTATGCTGCTTAAAATGTTTGAAGTAGGCCTTTACTTTTTTTAAATGTAAATCCTAAAAAAAAAAAAAAACAAAAACGTTGGGAAACAGCCATATTTTACGAAAAGGCGCTTAACCTATAGAAACATAAAACTAATAATTTAAATTAGTGTTTTCCTTTTTAGTAATGACCATTTTTGTTGTCATCATACAAAACCCTTCTTCTTGTACAATACAAAATAAACAATTGCCAATAGTAAATATTATGAAAACAATAACTGCTTGGTATTTTTCAGCATTATTATAGTTTATGTAGTTCAAATTGTTAAAACAACACCAAACCGTACGGAAACCAAGAATTCTATCACAACTCACTCGTAATCATACATCAACACTGCTTAAAAATGTAAGTTGAAAAATAAACTCATGATTAAGCCATGAAATAAGATACAGAATCAGTAAATTAGATGTTAAATGTGGGTATCGTAAATCAGTAAACTAAATCATTAAAATTTATAACATTCAAAAATATGGCCCCCTTTCATAATGGTTGTTCAAAAATGAGGCCACATGCGAATGTTGTCCACTCGATGGCGCCACAGATTAGCAAATACTTGTCAAGATCTGTTCAAAGACTTGAAAAAAATGTTTCATTTATGTGCATAAATACTTTAATTAAGCCCAATATAGTAATTATGCAAAAAGCTATCAGCTCTCCTAAATACCATTACTTTTTGTTAGTTTAATTGTAATGACAACATATTTCTCAAGTTATCACACATTACTGAAAAAGTGTAGAAGGGACACTATATTAGTTATTTATTTTCATGTTGTGCATATAATAGTACTCACATAAGGACTCATAATTTACTTGAAGAGACACGTTCGTTGTGTAACTGCATCATCTACACAAACCTAATGTGCTTGGACCCCTAATGATCACCTTGACTTAAACCACATTGTTTCAGTTACCACTTCTGTGTCCTTTGCCCACAACGCTTCAATGACAGGAATGTGAATAGCAAACGGGGAAAAAATAAAAGGCATGACTTAATTTGCATCCAGCTAGCCAATTCCTATTACGATGTTCCACAGCCAAGACTTTTATTAGAATAGAAAATAGCAAGGTTTCCGAATAATAGTTTATTAATCATTTTAATTTCACTTTTACCCATAATGAATATTGTTCCTGTTGAGGATGATTTCAAGTACTGATGCTTCGGATTACCTGTTATTGATTGGCCGTATCCCTTAAAACCTGAGTGCCAGAGAAGTTACTGTAAACTGCATGTTGCCCGCTGGGCACAGTTTTTTACCTGATGCCACCATCGGGTGGCGTTTGCCTCTGATGTTCTTGAGCCCGCCATTGCTGCTTGCAGCTATATTTTTGCTTGTAATCCTTATCCTCTGTCGCGCATTGAACTCCCACCCGACTTGGAGATTGTCGCATCATTAATGACTGTTTTTGTCCTCATTTTGGTCTGCAATTTCCTCCAACTTTACCTATCTTAAAGAATCAAAACCTCGCTGTTAAGAGTTATGTTATTTTTGAGAATCAAATCTTGCCGTTAAGAGTTAATTTTGCCTGCAGCAAGGCGGCATTGGAGATGTCACTGTCTTCTTCTGATTTCACCTTTTTTTTGCAAAGTTTTGGTTGGAGTAATGTGTGAAGCATCCCGTCTTTTTTTCCTTGGTGTTCTCTCGGCCGTAGTTGTGATCCGTTTCCATGGGTACACTCTGGGCTCTGTTTACTAACTGCATCATGTTCGCGTAAAGTGAACTCGTTCAAAGAGCTGATCTCAACTATCAGAAGAAATAATGAACGCAAAAAAAGTATTTAAATTGCAACTTAAATTTCTGAGGCTGGTTTGTGAAAAGGCATCAATAAAATATACAAAT
This sequence comes from Cyprinus carpio, assembly GCF_018340385.1. NCBI lineage: Eukaryota > Metazoa > Chordata > Actinopteri > Cypriniformes > Cyprinidae > Cyprinus > Cyprinus carpio. The sequence continues at coordinate 470,076 of NW_024879255.1, forward strand.
TGAAATAATTTTGCCAGATCTAAGCAAAACATGCTTGCTAGCAATTGAAATAAGCAAACCTTTTAAATAAAGTATATTTAAAAAAGCATAAAATAATCATTATTATTCCGAGTTACGCTTTCTTCTCAACATGAAACGTAATGGATCCGAAACCAACCTGATCAAATTACATAAACTATGCCTAATCCGTTGCAGTAAAGCGCGAATGCAGATGTTGCGCATGCGCATGTAGAAACTAGGCGGGTAAATCGACTAGTGCGCGACGACGGTGAGACTCAACGGTGGAAGATTAATGCAGATTGAAGAACGGATTGAGGAGATTATACAAGGTAATATATTTTTTTCATGTATAATTGATGTAGATTTTAACATATAAGCTATTTTGTATTATTATCGATCTTGATTTACCGTAGCTGCCAACTGCACTTTTTAGTGAATGAACTAACGTTAGATATTTTCGGCCTTCCCTGCTAACTTTTTCTTGATCATGTTAAATTTACTATCGTTTGAGTAACGTTCGGTAGGCTACATTGTTTTTTTGCACTTAAGCAGATTGTGCGTGATTTTTGTTAACTGTCATCTAGACGTAAGTTACAATTCACTTTGCAAATGTTGAGAACATGTTAGTTAAGTTGACTTAACGTTAACGTTTAACGTTAGGAGACTCGCGTAAAAACAATATGTCAATCAAATAACGTTATATGCAAATTGGATCATTTTAAGAATATAATGGTCGACTGTGTGCATCTTTTTAGGCAGATTACTCGTCTATGACTTTCCTTTTTTAATAATAGATTAGCCATCTCTATGTTGCTTTTTCGAAAAAAGATACTTTTCAACTAACGCTAAAGCGTTTGTACAAAATATGCTCGCATCATATGAAAGTTGCATGTAAAATTTTGTAGGATGTCCTGTTAAAAAAAAAGTGTTCATGAAGTGGAACATTCATTCTTTTCATTCTGAGTTGTACTTTCATTACAAAAATCAAATCATGTCGTTTTTAATATTCCAGAGACTTCGTTGTGACATAATTCCACATCTGATTAAAGTCAATCACTCACTACGGGTATGTATCGTTTTGTTTTTTGTAATATGTTTTATGTGTTTTTGTAAACTGTAGTTGTTTCATTTCTTTGTAAAAGTGTTATCTTTTCTCTCTTTTTTGTCATTAAGTTATGTGAGTATATGAAAGATGAAAAGTTTATAGGATTTCTATTTAAAAACTAATTTTGTACATTAAAGTTGAGTCATGCATTCTTTTAAAATGCAGAGCTTTTCATTACAAAACTGAAGTTATATGTCATCTTTACTATTTCAGAGACCTCATCATTGTGACAGCATTCCCACATTGTCTTCAGTTTGGGGCAATCACTCAATTACAGTAAGTGTGTTATTATTATATATATATATAATATATATATATATAATATCTATATATATATATAAAATTACTAAACTTTACTTGTTTAAAAATTACTTTGTTAAAGTATTAATGTTCTCACATTCATTTTTGTCTTTTAGATATGCGAGTCTTGGAATGTGGCAGGGTTAAAGTGTGTGGAACGAAGTTTGTAGTAGGTATGAGTTTATTGAAACATTCCTAAGCTCAAACCATGGACATTTTGGGGCAAGGTTCAGGCATCCTTGTGTAAGACAGAACTGTCCTTGCACTTTTAAATCATGGAATAACCTCCTAAGTCATATATACCGTGCCCACCATGATCATTCATCTTCAAAACAATATCAGTTTGCCACATTTTCATGTCAGCTGTGTGCATGCATTGAGTCAAATGAAAGAGATTACTTTTGTCATCTAAATGAACATTTGCGCAAACATGAAATTGTGACTTGAGTATTTAAAGAGTGTACATTTAAAAGCAATATTTATAATGCATTTACTCGTCTACACACACAAAAATAGGATTCGTCTCATTTTCCCGCACAATCCACTTCGTCTAACTGACTTTAAATTAGATGTTGTCACAGTCACTGCAGACTGTCAGAGTCGGCCAGTTCTCCCATTGATTTTTTTCCGCCGCATTTCAACAGAATCTGCGTTAGAGTCATGCAGTGCAGTGATGATGCTAATAATGATGAAGATATTTCTAAGGCAGGTGTTCTTAATATTGCCCTTGTTTTATTAAAGTTGAAAAACATTTTGCATGTCCCAGCCACTGATGTTGATGAATTACTTCAGGAACTACATTATTCACTAACTTCAGCATCAAATCAAGTGAGTTGTAGCATCATTTCTGACATTCTTAGAAATCACAACTTAGAAATTGATGAGGTTGTCATTCAAGAGCTTTCTGAAGCAGTGGGCAGGTCAAATCCCTTGGTTCAAGCCATAGAAAAAGGTGGACCCCTTGCCACAGCTTTCAAGCAGAAGCAATTCTACAAGGAACATGTAAGTGTCGTAGAGCCAATTGAGTTTATCCTTGATCAAAAGAGTCGGAAGACCTATCAGTATATACCAATTTTGCCTTCCCTTCAGCTGTTGTTTAGTTGCAGTGATATTTTCCAGTGTGTTACTGGTGACCACGAGACACATAAAACTGATTCAGGGGTAGAGAAAGAACAGCAGTACAGGTCTATCAGAGATGGTCTTTATTGCAAGGAAAACTAATTTTTTTGTGGAGAGGAATTAAAATGATCTTTGTCATTGTACATTGACGATTTTGAGCTCTGTAACCCCTTATGCACCTCATGTAAAAAGCACAAACTTTGTGGTGTCTATTGGATTTTAAATAATTTGCCACCTGGATGCAGTTCCACTCTTTCATCTATTTATCTGGCAGTTTTATGCAAGACTGAACATGTGAAGTCACATGGATATGGCACCGTTTTAGAGCCCCTTTTACAGGAATTGGTTACTTTAGAGAGTCACGGTGTCTACATCGCAGAGCTTGGACGGTGTGTCAAAGGTACAGTCCAGTCTGTCATTGCAGATAATTTAAGGGCCCACAGTTTAGCAGGCTTCATAGAAGGCTTCTCTGGTGAGTACTTTTGCAGGTTTTGCATTGGGAAGAGATTGGAGATCCAGGCTGAATCTGTTCAGACAGGAGACTTTGCCCTTAGAACAAAGGAAATTCATGATGCACATGTTACATCTGCAAAGGAAAACTCTGCTACATTTTGTGGAGTAAAAAGAGGTTGTGTGTTAACAGAGAATTTATCTCGCTTTCATGTTTCACCATCAAGTTAGGCACATCAACCATAACTCCTTCAAAAACAGCCAGAAACCTTGGAGTTATGATTGATGATCAGCTAACTTTCTCAGACCACATTGCTAAAACTGTCCGTTCCTGCAGATTTGCTTTATTCAACATTAAGAAGATCAGGCCCTTTCTTTCCGAACATGCTGCACAACTCCTTGTTCAAGCTCTTGTTCTGTCCAGGCTAGACTACTTGCAACGCTCTCTTGGCAGGTCTTCCAGCCAGTTCTATCAAGCCTTTACAATTAATCCAAAACGCGGCAGCAAGATTAATTTTTAATGAGCCGAAAAGAATACACGTCACACCTCTATTTATCAATTTGCACTAGCCTACCAATAGCTGCTCGCATAAAATTCAAGGCATTGATATTTGCATACAAAACCACCACTGGCTCTGCACCCCTTTACCTAAATTCATTACTTCAGACTTATGTGCCCTCTAGAAGCTTGCGTTCTGCAAGGTGAACATCGCTTGATTGTGCCATCCCAAAGAAGCACAAAGTCACTTTTACAGACTTTTAAAATTAAATGTTCCCTCCTGGTGGAATGACCTGCCCAACTCAATCCGAGCAGCTGAGTCCTTAGCCATCTTCAAGAATCGGCTTAAAACACATCTCTTCCATCTTTATTTGACCCTCTAACTTTTTCCCTCACTATTCTAATTATATTCTTAAAAAAAAAAAATGTAACTACCTTTCTAATCTTTTTATATCCTTATCTATTTTTTAGGGCTGTCAAATGATTAATCACGATTAAACAAAACCATTGTTTACATAATATATGTATGTGTACAGGGTATATTTATTATGTATATGATAAATACACACACATAAATTATATATTATATATTTAGAAAATATTTACATTATTCTTATTAGTATATACATTTATATATTTATATTCTTATATTTTATATTATATATAAATATATTTAATATATAAACATAACATATTCTTCTTAAATATATACATGCATGTGTGTGTATTTATATATACATAATAAATATACACAGTATACACACATATATTATGTAAACAAAATTTTTATTTTGGATGTGATTAATCGTGATTAATCATTTGACAGCCCTACTATTTTTCTTTTCATTTATTATACAATTATAAAAAAGACCTCTATCACTAGCTATGTTGGCTTGGCACAAGCCAACATACTGTTATGCTATTTTATTATATTATTTTAAAAACCCTTGCTACATATACTGAGTTTAGGCTAACTGAGACTTGTTATAGCACTTATATATCATTGCTCTTTTGTTGTTTTTGATTGCTTCCATTGTCCTCATTTGTAAGTCGCTTTGGATAAAAGCGTCTGCTAAATGACTAAATGTAAATGTAAATGTAAATGTTACTAGAGGCTATCCGCCTGATATTGTACATGACTTGTTTGAGGGCATTGTCCCATTTGAACTTGCACTTTGCTTGAAAGAATTTGTTAAAAAGTATCTGTCTCTTGATACTCTAAACAGCTTGATCTTGAACTTCCCCTATAAGTGGGGTGATAAAACAAATAAACCTCACATTATTCCATGTACATATGCCTCCAAGAAGACCATTGGAGGTAATGCACATGAAAATTGGAATTTAGTGAGATTGCTTCCATTCATCATTGGAGACTTGATACCAGAGACTGAGCCTGCTTGGCTTGTACTTCTTGATTTGAAAGAAATAGTTGAACTTGTTGTCGACCCTATTCATAACGAAGAAACAATTGCCTACTTAAACTGCAAAATTGTAGAGCACAGACAAAGATTTGTTGAACTTTTTCCAGCACAGCTGTTACCAAAACATCATTATGTGGAGCACTATCCGCAAATGATTCAATGTTTTGGACCTCTAGTAGGGCAGTGGACTATGAGGTTTGAGGCAAAACATAGTTTTTTTAAGAAAGTTGCTCGCCACACAAATTGTTTTAAAAACATAATGCTCACACTGGCTGCCAAACACCAGCAAATGATTGCTTATCAGATCCATTCCTTTAGCCTTAAGAAGTCCTCACTAGAAGTTACAAGTGTCTCCACACTTCCTGTGGATGTTTTAAACAAGGAAGTGGTAGCAGGTTTAAGACAGAAATATCCACGAATTAATGAAGTTCATCTGGCAAAAAATGTGACAAACAATGGGTGGATGCTGATTTCATTTGGGTCAGCTGGTGGGCTCCCAGAGTTTGCTGAAATTCTTCAAATCTGTATTGTCAAAAGCAGTTTGAATTTTGTTGTGAAGGTACTGTGTGCATGGTATCAAGAACATTTTAAAGCTTTTCAGTTGACTGTCTCTCCTGATAGAGAGGTTGCCCTGGTTGATCTAGATCAGCTAACTGATGCTTATCCACTGTATGACTATATGGTAGGAGGAAGACGAATGGTGACCCTGAAGAGGCACATCCTCATTTAAGGTAATGTATTTATGAGGTATTTTTATTTAAAATAAGTTACAGCACAAAAATTGTATTACTGATTTATGTCAATGTCTGCTTCATTCCCTTTTTTAGAAAAGGAGAGAAAAATGTCGAGTCCGGTCATTCTGAGGATTGTTTTTGGTGGGGATGATGATGCAAGAAAGCTTACACTTAAGACAGGAATCCCAAAGTCTGTGGATGACCTTGTACTTGAAATAATGACTGTTTTTGGGGTGAAGCAAAAGTTCAGGCTCCAGTACAAAGATAAGGACTTTGGAAATGAATACATGAATCTCATGTCAACCAGTCAAATTGAAGACAGGGATACCCTGAAAGTGATTTTTCTATCAACTGATGACTATAACTCCTGCATGCAAGAGACTGCACCTGATGCACCTTCCTGTTCCAGCATTCTGGTTCCTTCACCCAGCTCAATTTGTAGCTATGACACAATAGATGTTAGCCCTTGTGCCATTGACTCAGTCCAGGAAGTCAACTTGTCTGATGACTCATTTTCCAGCAGTGCTGAGACTGTCTTAATTACGTCTCCAGAGTCGAGAACCAGTTCTTGGCCTAAGGTTTTTGTAGTTCCTCGTTTTTCATGTTCTGCTGAAATTCAGCTTCAGAGAGCTGACACAGAGTTCAACAAAAGTGAAATGCTACTTATTCCACCACCCAAACTAAGATCTGACATTCTTGAAGGCATGGCTGAGGAGATCTTTATGTATGCAGCATACCCCTCTGATAGTCAGCTTGATCAGGCAGCTGAAGCCTTGATAAATGCCCACCCTTGCTTGAGGGAAAAAGGAACTCGCAATGGCCATGAAGGATGGAAACACTACCTAAAGATTAAGATGGCTAATTTTCGCTTCAAACTCAGCAAGATTGGACACCCCGAAATTACTGTGAACTCTCTTAGGAACAAGCGTAAAGGTCAGGGTAAAGCAGTATCAAACATCAAAAAGCCAAAAAAAGCTGAGGTGAATTTCCTTCCTTGCCTTCCGAAAGGAGAAACAGCAGAAAGCATGGAGAAGGAAAGAATTGCTCTCTTAACTGAAGTGAAAAAGAAAAATAACGAGGCAGTCGTTAAGGAAAAAATGCACTTGATCTTCTCCTATAGGTGGCAAGAGTTGGTTGAGGACTTGCCAATGGTTTCTTATTTACAAAGCAGGTGGCCTGCGCTGTTCACAGTAAATGAAGTAAGTGTTATTGATGTTAACACAATAAATATTTATAAGTTTCAGTGAATTCCTCCACAGTACACCTATACTGTATTTCATTTCCCTTTTTTCTTGTAGATAAATGCAGAATTCATGCGGATAACGACTGTGCCGCTTATGTCAAAGTTCTTAGCGCAGCTGGACAAATACACTGCTAATCTACAGAAGGTTTTCAGCAGCAAAGGAGGTGCTTCTGGACAGAAAATATCACGCATTATGTCGGTTGCAGACAAGGTGTGGTAAATTGCATTTAAGTTTTTAAGAAGCAATAAAAAATATCAAACTATAATCAGTTTTCATTATAGTGCCATTTCTGATTGTTTAATTTTGTGTCAAATTTTCAGTGTGGTGACATACACATAAAACGAGATTGTGTCATCCAGAGTCTATGTGTGGACATGACTACAGTAATCAAAGAATTCCAGGTTTGTATACAGATGGTAGACAACCAAAATGAGTAATACAGCCGCGCGTACCGCCACCGCAGGGCGTTAACTGCAAGTCAGTCGCGTGTTAAATTCATTCGCGACACTACCGCCAGGTGGCACAAAGGGACGGATTGCGAACTGAATGTAATTGTAAAATGAGATAAAAGGAGGAGGTAAAACAACAATAACATTATGATATAACATTGTACCATCTTTAAAAAAAACATAAAAAAATGTACAGTGAGTTAATTTCAAAATGTAGGACAAAAAAGCTAAATGTTTTCATTTCGGTTCATTCTTGGTTTTAAAAAAAAATCCTTCAGGTTCCATTTGCAGATAGAAATGAGAACGATCCAGCATTTAGCAATAATTATGATTAATTCTGTTATTATTCTTGATCTTTTCAAACTGCTAACACTTTGCATTTTTAAATAATACCTTTACTGTGTGACCAGAAATTTTGTATTTTCTGTTTCAGCTGTTTGATCGCGCTGGTGCCTCGCGCACATTCCTTGGAAACAGTAGCCGTTCACCGTGCCATTCGGAACAAGCAGCCCACCACTTCATAATATTTTTAATTATGATTTTTTATTTTTTTTTTCTTTTTCGTCTATACTGAAACACGCGTGAACTACAAAGCCTATTTTTCCGAATGAATAATAGTTAAGCTTGAAATAGGCAACATCACGAATATGGAAACGTTTGGATTTCTCCCGAATGAGAGCCCAACCTTACCTTATGGTTCGCTTAAAATTATTATTCATTTATTTTTTTTGTTTGTTTATAGCTAAGCCTATATTATTATATACTGCAATTTTATTTATCCATTCGAATTATATATTTGTAATTATTGTTCTGTTCTGATAAATTTGTTAAATTTAAAGGATTTGTTGTCAGCAAAAAATAAAAAAATAAAACAAATAAACTACTAATACATTATTAGGCCAGCCGTTATTATTTCTGAATGTAATAAAATGCAACTTATACATGACTTATATATTTTTTTTCCTCTCACAAACTTAATTTATTTTTTAGCCTGTTTTAAAAAATAAATAAATAAAATAAAATAACATGCAGCAAATGAACGGCGATTAATCAGTTAAAATTTGTTACTGTGGGGTAATTATAATTATTATATACTTAGGAACAGAGTCTGGGCCTAATCTAGGCTATCCAGGGTTTTTAATTTTTTTTATTTTCATTGCATCTGAAAATGACTTTGTGCAGCACATTAACTTCGCACGCTCAACCTGCCTCGCACGTTGCTCAGCTGTGGACGATTTCAAAATGTTTGATATAAAGGTTGCTGTCCCATTTTATACAGGAATTGTTCATTTAAAAAAAAAAAATCGAATTATATTGTTAGTTCTAATTATATTGTTAACACAAGTTCATTTAGTCTATTTAACATGCACTGTGGCATTTTACCCTTTTTAACTTATAAACTCCTTGAGATTTTAAAGTCAGTTTAATAGTATTGAAGTTCAAGTTTTTAAAAAAAAGGTTTTAAATGCTTAAACTATTTCTATGAATTAATAATATGTTATCAAGTTTTAATTGCTTAAATTATTTCTATGAATTAATAATATGTTATCATGTTTATTCTTGTAGAAAATAAGTGTTTATTCTTTAAGAAAATAAGGGAAAAAATAAGGGACGATCCAAATATTATTCATATTTGTTTTGCTTCACCTATTTATGTAAGATACAATTATTCTAAAAAAAAAAAAAAAAAAAATAATAATGTAATTAAAAGTGCCATCGGCCTGAGTAAATTTTACCATTATAGAATTGTGACTTTAAAGGTTAGTGATTTAGGAGGTGAAAATACTGTGAAACAATTGCACTTAATGTTTTGAACTAAAATATTATTTCAACCATATAGCCTGTGAATAAACAAAATGCATACTTTTCAATGAAAGAACACTGAGAGTTTGCTTCTGGTGTTCGGATTTGTACTTCAATAATGAGCTCCAAGTTTAAGAATAGCCAACACTACGGGGTTTTTTTTCCTCTCTCTCGCTCTCTCTCTCTCTCTCTATTTAACAGCATCAACTTACAATGAAATACATCTTCCTCCAGGTAGACTGAATGTTTTCCTGCCTTGCTAAATGTTGGGCTCATGATCAGTAAGTTGTATTTGCTCTAATTGATTTAGTTAAATCAAAACTTGCGGACTCTGAAGCTGGGTGCAGTTAACGCGAGTCCCGCGCGCTGTGAAGCGGGAGCAGCTGATGGAGGACTCCGCTTGGTCTTAAAGCCTTCCGCAAATGCTACGTTCACAAATAACAATGATTTTCGTAAAATAATGATTAATTATCAATTGATAATTTGTTATTATTATGGTCTTGTGAAAACAATAATATGGGCTGCGGGAAAATAATGAATAAAAAGAGTAGGGCTGCTGTGAGTGCAGGCATGTTTCAATCCAGTAACATGACAAGACATTGTTCCTCACAGCCAAAAAAACAGACCGAATTCAGTTCAGCTGGAGGGGGCTGGGGGTAGTTCTGTATAGCTTGTGGAGGTTGATATAAATGTGTGAATCTCTTGTTCTTTCATATGGACAGTGTCTTATGAGGGTATCAAACTTGCAGAACAGGTTTAGATAGGACTCGTCATTTTGGTTTTAGGGCAACTTTGAAGAAAGGTTTTGATCCACTTCAAATGTTGACTAATGTATAGCGCAATATAGTTAATTGGTTATTATAACTTAATTTCAGAGGAAGTTGCCTTAACTAAAAATAAATAAATAAATTCGCAAACTGTTGCGTTAATTTTATTTTGTTTCGTCTAAACAATATTTTTTTTAGACTATGAAATATAAAGTCTCACAGAATGTAGCCTTTTCATAACCAATATATTGAACCATCTCTTTATGTATTTCTAAATCCCAAACAGAGTCCAGACATCAGTATGATCCATCTATGATGTTTTATAGGCTTTTTTAGATTTGGGAATACAAATGCGTTACAGACATGACAAAAAAACATTTTGGAGTTTTTGGAGACAATATTATTAGTATAATTTTTTTTTTTTTTTTTTTTTTTTTTTTTTGTAGCCTATTTACAATGCACAAACCAGAAGCAACAATATCTGCAGAGAAGGGTTGGCCATTCTCAAAAAAAAAATATATCAATTTTATTTCAATTTTCGTTTTTGTGTTTCAGAGGAAAAATCAGTGTTAAGGCATCTCTCCATTACAGACCGTTCTGAAAGAAAAATTATGCAAACGTGTATAAAATGCTTTAAAAACTTTAACAGAGATGTCTAGAGGCTATTTAATAGGTCTGCCTCCCATGTAAGATTTTTCTAGTTACTAGTCGTTCATTTGTCATTATTCAACTAATCGCAGGATTATATTACACTACATCTATAATCCATAATGAGCCTTAATATATTTAGCGCTCAAGCACATGCATTAAGTTTGCCCCAAAGCACAGGCAGAAGTAGCCCAATAATTGTAAAAAAGGAGACATTTTAATTATTTATTAATAAATGTTTTCTTGTCCGCTGCAAGATGAAATTCACAGTGCTGACTCTCTCCACATGAATGCGCCTTTAAAGAGAAATACAACCTTCACAGATTACATAATGCTTTTGTTCTGAATTGATTTGTTTAAAAGACATTTCAAGCTTTCTGTAGATATATTTCTCATGTATGTGAGACACCACAATTTTAAGTTAATTCATTATCAAGAAAAAATTCAAGTGATCTAGAGGGCGCCTCCCTGTCCTGCATGCGCATTAATAATTTTCGCACAAACACTTAAATATGAATAATTATTCACATTTTGCATATGCATTACAACGTAAATTATTTTTTACATGCAATTATCCAAAATAAAACCAAACAAGATTTGTAATGAAGATAAAACAAATAAGAATAAATGCTGCGCATGCTCTCAGCATCACTCGCGCCGTGCAAATAAAAAAGAAAAATTTATTGCACACCTGCATTTAAATGCGGCTGCAATTTTATTTTTTTTAACTTAAATTCTATGTAAGCAAGTAACGGCGGCTCCCTTTAAAATCACTGAAGTTGTCTATTAATGAAGCTCTTTTTTTACATCATTTGCACTTTGGTGATTATAATGAGAGAACTTGAGTTTAATCATGAGACGTTTTATTAATCCGTCCATTCTTTAGAATTTCAATGATTTAGCTAAATCGTGCAGGTTTAATTTATTCGTTTCTTGTTTTAATTAGAACTAAATAATGGGAACGAAATTATACAGTGCCTCACGTTTTACTAAAATAAAGAAAATTATTTATTAAACACGCAACAATTTCTTACAGACAAATATATTTTCCCAAGAAGTTGTCTGTCAAAATAAAGGACAGGTAACGAATAACAAAAATGCATGTTGTTTTATTAAAGGAATTTTAAAATATAAATTAAAATATAGGCCAAATATATGAGAATATTGACATTTTGCATATAAATCCATGTAGCCTAGCTCACTAAAATAGCCACTTTTAATGCTCTGATGCAAAGTAAACCACAATTTCTTTTGAATAATATAACACATAATTCATATTATATAAATAATACTGCACACCTATTAAATGTGTCAAATCTAAAATATGGTGTAATACTGTGCAGCTTAGAGAAAATATAAGCACAGGCTCAGCCACAGGCTTGACATTTATCCTGCTTGAATTCGTTCTAAGAAATGCACATAACTTCATAATTACCAAACTTTCATCTGTGAATATTAAATATTTTAACTATAGTGTTTTTCTTTCATTTTCCCTGACTGCAGCCGTCAAATGTAACACATCAGCGAGGCAAAACTGACGTCTATTTTCGAAAATGTGCTTTGATTGTGCTTGTTTGAAAACTTGTGATTAAAGCGCCACTCAGTGGTCAAAAGCTGCAAATGCACTTTGCAGACGCCGCGGCGGCAGTATGAGCGGCGGTAGAAGTAACGTTTTGGATGTCCACATACTGTACGTATGCCCTTTTTTAAAGGGTCATGAAACCCCCTGTTTCAGCACGGGTTAGTACACACCACAGTTTTAAAAAAGGCTAAAAAAGTGGGCGTGGTGCGCAGCGGAGGAGGAGGAGGAGGAGGAGGAAGAAGAAGAAGAAGAGGGGAGTCCGACAGTTTCATTTAACTCCTATCGAGTTAAAAACACAAATAAATGCACAGACATTTGCACTCTGCATCGAAAACATATATATGAGCGCACTGTTGCTTATTCTGAGGTGTTTATATAAGCCTTTTGACGGAAAAATGGTTATGCTCACCAAGTGAATGAATCGTGTTTGTGCTCGAACTCTTATTACAGAACAAAAACAAACACTCTTCTTCAATCCATGAACGTTTCTCTCAGTTGATGTGTGCGATGTCATGTCACAGTATGAAATGTCTGTCATAGCGAATCAACACATGCGGTTGTGAATAATTAAGCGAAGCGTCTTCTCATAGGATAAGAACATGCAGTTTCATTAATAATTTAATAGACACCTACGCGTCATCTATGTACTATAGTCCACTGCCACGTCACGAATTGTGACGTCAACACAATGTAGATTTTAAACCCGGAAGATGAAAATAGAGCAAAAAAAGCTTAAAATTAACCAGTTTTCTCCAACAGTTAAAATTATTGGATGCTAACATTGTCTTCTATGATGTGTAACACAAACACCTCTGCTAAAATCTCAGAAAAAGTATTCTGGGGTTTCATGACCCTTTAAGGACCTAACTTACATTGCCAGCCTGTATGTTGCAAATATTCCAGTGAAACTGAAAATGTGTTAATTTTTTATTAATTTATTATTATTAAAGTATTTAATATTTATTTACTTATTTTGGCCTTAGGACTGCAACCCTGAAGAAGCAGAAAAAGGAATTTCTGAGACCACTCTGGGGCTTTTTGTGATTCGCAAAGAAGGTGCTGGTGCTGAGGATGAGCCTGTTGATGTTCGAGTAGTGATAGAGGGTGCAAAGCTGTTACAACACTTAAAGAGTATTTCCTTTGGATTAGTAATGCTCTTCGGACTGATCTACGCCCTCAACTTAAGCTCCCCTCAAAGTCTCAGGTTCACATTTGAATTCTTCCAGAAGGTACTGATGAATTTAGATGGCAGCAAGCTTTCCCCAAAGGTTCAAGCACTTAAAATGAAAATGTTTCAGTGAATAGGACATTCACTGGTTGCCTACATATTTCCAACAATTGGAGGAACATTGAAAACTTTTAGACAAGAATGCCCTGAAAGAAATATTTCTACAAACTGATGACACTAACTCCAGCATGCAAGAGACTGCACTTTCCTGCTTCCTGTAGCTCTGAAATTTTTGATACAGGAGATGTTACTTATATTGCTATTGAGTCCAGGAAGTCAACTGTTCAGATAACTCATTTTCCGGTAGTGTTGAGGCTCTCTCGGGTTACGGTTCCAGTTCTTAGCCTCGTTGTAGTACTTTCTCGTTTTTCATGTTCTGCTTAAATTCAGCTTCAGAGAGTGAAAACAGTGTTCAACAAAAGTGGAATGCTACTTATACCACCATCAAAACAAAGGTCTGACATTTTTGAAGGCATGGCTGAGAAGATCTTCTGCAGTGAGTAAGACACATTGTAATGGCCTAAATGGTGAAATGTGAAAACCTGTTATATGTATTAAAAAAGTGTTGAAAACTTGATATATGTGAAGTAAAATATTTACTTTTCTTTTTTCCTCTTCATTTTAATTATTTTATTTTATTGCATTTTTTTTATTGTATTTTATTTTATTGTATAAAGGGTCCTGGTTATTTCATTGTTTTAACAAATATTTAGGAAGAGAAGGGACCATTTACATTTCTGTTTTGTGTTATAGATCAGGAGAAAGCACATTGTTTACTGTACTATGCAATAATATGACAGTGTTACCTTGAAAATGTGGAATTAATCTTTGATGCTAAAAATATGGTTTCTTGTTGATCCGTGTTAGTTGTGGGCACAAAGAGCTAAAAAGTCAAAAATGAGTCATAACCACTGGAAGATTTAGTTTATAAGGATTCATGAAACTGCAGAAAACAGTTGCTTTTATTTGTTAAGTACTGCGTTACAGTGTGTTGCTTTCATGCTTTTTTTTTTGGTCAGATTGGATGTTACTTTTGACTCATGGACCAATTACAACAATAAATGTTTGAAATTGTAACGTTTTGTCCATTCATTTAATAGAATTAAGAAAATGTAAGATGATTATATAAAGCAAGTAACAATAAGTTATTGAAAATGAGTAAAGTTTATGTATTATACAAGCTTAAATCACAGTTCATCAGTTTTCATAAAATGTATCATTAATTCATTAACGTTAACTGAACATGAAAGGGTGAAGCTTAAACAAATGTTAACTTTTGCGTTGGATTTATGTGATTAAATTGGATGGAAAATTGACATCTAATTGAATTACATAAGTTTTAACTTTTGGGGTTAAATATTTTTTTGAGTGTCTGCGCCTAGCTCACCATCTTACCGGAAGTCCTGTAGCTAAGAAGTTTTACAACAAGTTTTACAGCAGCAGAGTCCGATTAAGATGGCGGTCCGTGCAGTCGCATCTCACTGAGCTCCTCGAGAAGTCCCGATGTTATAGTTAACAAAAAAAAAAAATCCACTATTAACTGCCATTTGTCCAGTTCTCAGCACGAAAATGAAGAAAAACAGCGGAAAGTCTCCGGCGCAAAAAAGTCTCCCATTTGAAAGCTGTGTGAAGACGAGTGAACACGGCTATGCAGATATGTCTAACGTTAGCAAGAACAAACGAGGGCCGACAACCCCAACGGAAACCCCCGAAAAAACACACCTGGAGAAGAAAACGAAAGGTATGTCTCAAGAAGAAACAAACACCGAGACCATACTGAATGCTATCAAATGCTCTCTCGGTCAACGTGTAGACGACCGCATGGAAGAATTTAGTACGCAGTTGCAACAGCACAGCTCCATGCTAGCTTCTATTGCTAAATCTGTGCAGTTCAACGCAGAAGAGCTAAAAGAGTGTAAAACGAAAATAAAACACCTGGAAAAGAAAGTGGAGACACTGACTAAAGAAAATGAAGACATGAGGGGTCGGGTATTGAACAATGACAGATACAAAAGACGGTGGTGCCTGCGCATCAAAGGGAAAAAAGAAACGGCCAATGAAAACATAAGAGCGGAGGTGGTGGAGCTTCTTCGCAGGATTGCACCGGACCTGGCGGTAAAGATGGATGAAGCGGTCGACGTTGTCCACAGAGTGGGAAGACCGACAAACAAAAATAAACAACAAATAATAATATCAAAGACGAGCAATGAGAGATGACATCTGGAGGCGAACAAAAACTTCTCCAATCTGCAAAGAAGAGGGGATTCGCTTTACTGAAGATCTGACTCAAGAGGATTGGCGTTCCAGACAGGCTCTCTGGCCCAAAATCGACCAGGCTAGAAAGGAAGGAAAGGCTGCAGGCTTCAGGGGCCCGTTTGGATTCATCGAAGGCAAGCGTATTATGGAGGACACTTAAGTTAGGGGCTGAGACTAGAGCTTAAATGAATACATAGTGGATCAGATCAGGTGATGGGACTTCTATCTCAACGTTTTTACTCCACCTCCCTACATTTTTTTTTTCTTCACAAAAAGTTCATTTGTTCATGTGTGTTCTGTATTTCAGTTAAATACTGACTTTTCTTTTATTTCCTTTAATACAAGGGGACTTAAAAAGACTCAGTTAAGCGAAAAGCTGTCTTTTTGTTTTGCAAAGGGCAACAAGCACATTGCACTTTTCTTCAAGAGACTCACTCTGATATATCTGATGTTAAGTTTTGGTCACAACAATGGGGAGATAAAATTCTCTTCAGTCATGGGACAAATCGGTCGGCTGGAGTTGCCATATGTTTCAATAGATGCCCTGGTAAGATTCTGGGTGAAAAAAGCAGACAAGGATGGACACAGGGTAGCCTGTGTTTTGGAAATTGATGCTAATCTTATTATTCTGATTAACATATATGGTTATAACAACGATAACAAAAATAAAAATCTGTTACATCAGATATCAGAAGTTATCATAGAACTAAAAGCAAAATTCCCCACAGATCATATTATTGTTGGAGGGGATTTCAATTTAGCTCCTGATGAGTGGATGGATAGATGGCCTTCCAATAATTGAGAGAACATAGAAACACAATTTTGGAAACTCTTGCTAATAATAACCATTGATAGACAATCTGGAGAAGTTTACATAGTGGGGTGAAACAGTTTACTTGGCATAAACTGTCATGATTCTGCCCTCTTGTCCTTGATTCTTCTATAGTCTTGAGGCAGGATCATGACAGACACGTGTTTTGTGTGCAAGCACATGGCCTTGTCTTTGGGTCATGTGCTTGTGTTGTCTCGTTCCCTTGCCCCGCCCCCTTGTTATCCTCGTTTTGTCTTTATTGCTTTACCTGTGTCACCTGTTATGTTATCATTAGTCTGCCTATTTCAATCCCCTTGTGTTCGCTGTCTGGTGCGGTTCATTGTTGCACATTGTCAAACCTGTGGATTGTATTGCTGTTGTGTGATAACCAGAGTGAAGAGTCTTTTTGTTTTACTGTGGGTTTTCAGTCTAGTCAGAGTCTTGTTAAGTGTTCGTCTATTCCCTAGTTGTTGTTTTCCCCCTTGTGGGTTTTGTTTTCCCTTTTTGTCAGTAATAAACCTTGTGTGTAGTGCATCCTGTCTGCGCTTGAGTTCATCCCCGCATCCTCGTGACATAAACCTAATGGTCAAAACAAATCACGAATTGATTATTGGCTGATATCAAACTCAATATCAGATCATGTCACAGAAACAGAAATTGCTAACTGTCGTTTAAGTGATCATTGTATTATTAACCTGAAAATTGGAAACCGTAATAAAAATAACAAAGCAAAAGATTATTGGAAATTTAACTCTCAGTTACAAAAAACTCAAGAGTTTTTGTCATTCCATTAAAAAAATATTTTTGATATAAAAAAAATGACAATACACTAGACACATCTATACTAAAATGGGAATTTCTGAAATTTAGTATTAGAAAGTATTCAATAACGTTTGGTAAAAAGTGAATAAAGAAAAAAAAGCACAAGAAGCAACAGTGGTTTAAAGAACTCATGAACTCATTTTATAGTAAATAAGATTGGAGTGAAGAGGACAAAGAAAAAATAAGTAATTTGCAATCCAAATTGGATAGAATAAGTATATAGATAAAGTAAAGGTGCATATATTAGATCCAGGGCCCCGGTGGATTTGAAGGAGGGGAAAAGAATACTGCATACTTCTGCAAATTAGAAAAACGCAGACAAGAATATAATTCGATTTGTAGTCTAACAGTTGATGGAGAGGAATGTACAGAAACCAAACGCATTGAAAAAAGAATTGTTTTCAGTTTTTATAGGAATCTTTATAAATCTTCCTACTCCAGAACAAGATGCCTTATCTTTTTTTGATAAAATTAACAAATTGATTCCTGTTATTGATGAAAATTTTAAAGAAGTTTGTGATGAGGAACTAAGAATTGTAGAGTTTGACTATGCTATAAAAAAAATGGCATCTGATCGTTCGCCAGGAGCAGACGGTATTACAACTAACTTCTATAAACACTTTTGGGAAGATTTAAAACACCTATTGTTTCAGGCTATAAATGAATGTATTAATCAAAAAGAACTGATGGAAACAATGAAACAAGGAATAATAAAACTGATTCCAAAACCTGGAAAAGATAAGAAAATATAAGTAATTTAAGAATTAACCTATTACACTGTTGAATACAGACTACAAGATTCTAACAACAGTTTTGGCAGAAAGATTAAAGACGGGTACATCTAAATTACTCAGCCCCCAACACAATCTGGTTTTCTTAAAGGAAGATCCATCCATAATAACATCCTCCTGGTCCTGGATCTTATTGATTATAATTATTTAATTAAGGAAGATGGTTTTTATCTTTTTTTTTGTTTGGATTTTCCATAAAATGCATTCGATTCAGTGGAACATTTATTTATGTTAACACCCTGAGACCTTTGGCTTTGGAAATAAGTTTCTTAATATGATCACTATGTTTACATACAGATATCATAGCTGTGTTTCCCTCGCGGCAGAAGGTACATATCCTAGATTAAGGTTTTGAACGAGGAATAAGACAGGGCTGTAGTATTTCTCCTCTTTATTCATTGCAGTGACTGAACCTACTAGCAATTGGCGGTAAAAAATTTGAATATTAAAAGGTTTAGAGATAAACAATCATAAGTTTACTCATAAGTCAGCTCGCTGACGATACAACTCTGTTTTTACAAAATAAGGAACAATACCAGTGGCTGTAAAGGTAATAGAGCGGTTTTCACAAGCATCGGGCCTATATCTGAATCTGAGTAAATGTGAACTGATGAGCATTCATAACTGCGCTGAATTCTCACTATATAATATACCAGTCAAAAAATGACATTAGATATCTAGGTATTTGGATTACCAAATCATCAGATACAAGTGAAAAAAAGAATATCCAAGATAATACTGATAAATGTGGAAAAACATTAAACAGTTGGCTACAAAGAGATTTAACATTATTTGAGAAGAACGATGTTGACCAAGATTGAATCTATTTCCAGACTGATATATCCATCCTACTCTCTTGCTATTTCTCCAAAGTTAATTAAAGAAATTAATAGAATCAATTTTAATTTTATTTTGGAAAAATAAACATCACTATATTAGAAAAGGGGATCTGTTGAAAAAATTATGAGGAAGGTGGTTATTCCGTAAGGCAATCGACTTTGAAATTTATGAATGGAATATTGAAAATTAAATGGCTCCAATCTTTTTTTGAGGAACCTGTGAAGAGATATGGTTTCTCCTGAACCGGCATATATCTTTGATAGAGTGGGAGGTATTAAATTTTTAATAACATGTGACTTTGAAATATCTAAATTTGCCTATAAAACTTTCAAGCTTTTCATCAGCAGGTTTTGTTACAGTGGAAACTGATGTTTAAACATAACTTTCAGGGCCCCACAATGTTTCCATTATGGACACAACAGAGTTTTATATTGTGTAGAAGGAAATCTATGTTTCCATCCTCCAGCCTGAAAGACCTGGTGGGAAAAACCTTCGAATATGGTCAATTGTTCATATATTGGATGAAAATGGTAATATACTTGAATTGGAGAAATTTAATTCTAAATATAATATTAACTGCTCAATTGTGGATTACAACAAAGTAATACAGAACATTCCAAAGGTCCTTATTCAAGCAATAAAGAATAATTTTTTGAACAATGCATCACCAAGACTACACAAAATTAAAATCAATTATGTGGACCTGGTAGATACAAAATGTAATAATAAAATTCCTTAAGCAAACTCTTGTTAACATTTTGTACCCAGGTAGAACAAGAAGCACTCTTTTCTTTCTTGGTTATAACAAATCTGAAATATCTTCAATTAGAACAAAATTCCTAAAATATCCAATTCCTCCTACATTTAAGGAAGTACATTTTAAAACTATAAATAATATATATCCCTCTAATGAAATTGAGTAAAGAATAATTTGAAAGAGTAATTTGTAAAGAAAAGATTCAATTTTGAGGTAGCCAATTGTCATATCTGCAACATTAATGTTGAAACAACAGAACACCTGTTTTATGAATGTCAACTTGCTCAGAATTTATGGAAATCATCGTTCACAACCTGTTGTCCTCCAGATCTATAAACATAGATTTCTTTTCATTATCAAAACATTCAGATGGGTGTAATTTCTCGTTTTACAAAATAAAAATGATGAATTTTTTCCACTCAATAATCTAATTATAGCAACAAAATATTATATACATAAATGTCGATTTGCTAAGTCCTCCCCCACATGGTCTGCACTTAAAAATGAAACTTTTGCTGTTCCAAAACTGTCTCATAAAGGTTGAGAATGACCAGGCTAAAAAACTGCATAAACATTTAATAACACTTCAGATATGCTGAGTCCCTTTTATTTGGTTTGTTTTATTTTATTTATTTTGTTTTAGCTTATCTTTATTGTTTTTTTTTTTTTTTTCAATCTAGTTTGTTCTCCCTTGTCATGTGAACAGTATAGAAAATGTCTAATCAGATGATTTGCTGGAGGTGTGACTCTTAGTTTATGATACAATAAGATTTATATTGTACATTTTGAGGATGTAATATATTTTTTTGTCTTCTTTTTGTCAGATATTTTCATTGTTTATTGTGATAAGAAAAAAACAATAAAAGTTTTACAGCAGCGATATCAAACGCTCATTGGCTCTCGCCGGTTTCGTCATAGATTGCGACCCATACAGTCTATGATTGCGACACACACACGGCATGGTGATGCGTGTTTTGAATGAGAAACGCGCGCCTTGACGGAGTGGATCGGGAGAGTATTTTCAGCATTTTACAACTTAATTTATGCCCTGCTCCTCGCACTACTATTATATTCTGCCAGAGAGGACTGCAACTGCAGTGTATCGTCATTTGGACTACTGTGGTACTGCTCTTTGACACATCTGTAATAAATTCTTATGATTAAGTTACATGTGTTTATCTGTTACGTTTCTCTTATAGACTGTATACTTTATACACTCACTCTTTACACTCACTCTTGTTCTTCATATATATATATATATTGTTATAATATGTGCATCTGTGCAGTTCTTTGTCATAAATACAGTTTACAAAATATACTTAAGTTTCCGCTACGTTCAACCCTTATCACACCAGAGGTTTCCTCCAGTGAAAATGAAGCACATGAACGCATAGGCTATACTTTATAAAACAATGTTGCCATTTTCACTTGAATATATATATATATATATATATATATATATAATATATATATATATATATATATAGATAGATAGATAGATAGATAGATAGATAGATATATATATGCTCTGATGATTCCTTTAAGGCTTCGATGGTGTCTGCATTTTTCTTTATCAAGCTTGCAAAATTGTCCATATTCTCTTTTATTTTTTCAGCCACATGTCTCACAATGTTGTCTTGCAATTTGGAGAGTAGCCTATCAGCTTTTCCCTTCTTTGCGACCGGAGTGCACAGAGCTGAATCAGGAAGAGGGACAACTCCTCCGTCGAAATTAGTGTAGTAATACATATTACCTGCTTTGACAACCGTTAAAAAAACGTTAAATCTTTGGTTTTCTGTTGTAAATGAAAGCATCCTTTTACCTTGGTCTCTTGGTTTTTTGTATGTCATCCTTTTTTATTTTTATTTTTTGCAACTGCAGTCTGACAAACTCTGGGTAACAGATCACCAAAGAGTCCGAAATCCTTATCTCATTAAAGCCTACAACGTGTTTGCACTAATCAATTGTAACGTTTAAGGTTAGAAAATCTTTTTTATTTTATTATTATTAGTATTATTTTATTAATGCAAAAACACTTAATAACAAGCATATAACCACAACAACCCCAAAAACAACAGATTGACAAAATGAAAAAAAAAAAAAAATACACAAGATAGAAAGTAATAAATAAATAAATTAAATAAATGAATAAATAAAACTAAAAACAAACAAATAACATAAACCAGAGGGGGGAAATTATACAAGGTCAAACACTGAAAGCAATTTTTGACTTTTGAATGATTTTTTGTTTTTATGCCCATCAAACATAAAACTTAAGATTTATAGTCAATGAAGCATTTCTCAACCTTGAATATCACCAAACTATATTGAGCCATGATGATATTTGTGATAAATATAATGTAAGTTGCTCCTCTAAAATGTATGATAAAATAATTAAGAATATACCATTGCAGATGCAAATTAGTTAAGGAACAAGTAAATTATTCAATCATAATTCCCTAAATACCTGATCTTATGATAGAAAATGTTAACTTTGCTGATAAAAAAATGTTCTAACAGATTTTTGAGGAATTTCCTATTAAAAAGTTGTTTTCCAGGACCAGTAAATGGATCTTATATATTTTGTCATTATGGTAGGAAAAGAGTGTCTGAAATTAGAACTAATTTCCCATCAACCCTAAATGTAAAGAGATGCATTTTAAAATTATGAATCATATTTATCCTGCAAAAGAATTTCTAAGAGTAAGATTTAATGTTGGGGACTCTAATATATGACAATTATGCAATTTGGAGATAGAAACAGTTGAACACCTGTTTTTTCAGTGTAATTTTGTACAAACATTCTGGAATGATACATTCTGTTGGATGCACCAACGATTACCTGTAAGACTGATCCTCTCATGGGAAATTAAGTTTGGTTTGTCATTTAAGGATAAAAAGATAGCCTATGTAATAAATAATTGCTTTTGCTGAAATTTTACATTCATAAATGTAATTTTTTCAAAACTCCCCCACGATTAGTGGCGTTTAAAGAGGAATTTCTAATGTATTTGGAGACATTAAAAGGAATGAAAAAAAAAGCTAGATTTTTGTATACTTCATTACAGGACTTTGGTTTCTTAAAGTGAAAACTTCTTACTCCCCTACTTTTTCTTTATCTTTATTTATTTTTTTCTTCAGTGTTGTTATTTTTTTTTTTTCACTTTTATTTTATTCTACATGCATTTTGTTTTATGATGTACAGAGTGTGAACGAAAATTGTCTGTAATCTCAGTCATTATTTGTAAATCTCCCAGTAATGTATGCCTTTCTGTGTTAATGTTAAGCACTGAAGGAAAAAAAAAAAGATTATCGTCCCAGCCGCCATCTTGCGCTAACCCCTCTTGCTCATCTCAAACAAGACTACTCTAGAGGCCCTTTCACACTGCACGTTGGACCCGGAAAATTGCCGGATCATTGCGGGGTAGCCTTCTGTGTGAAAGCAAACACGTCCCGGGATTGATCCCGGGTTGGGGACCTAGTAACATTGCCGGGTTCAGTCGCGGAACGAGCGCTGTGTGAACAAAAGCAAGAAACTAATGCCGTGTCGCAGTGATGACGCACGTTATCGCGCGACTCTTTTGGCGTGTTTTGAATGTAGATCAACGTTCGCGAAGAAAAAAATATGTGCAACCTGTAACGAAGAAGAGATCAGTTAGTTCCTCACTTTCCGTGCTAAAGCAGATCGTTCGCCAGCTTAAGTGAAAGTTAACGTGCCTAGCGTTTTCGACTCGTACATTACACGTCACACCCTGATATCACGTGTCTTCACGGGACCTTTACGGGTTGTGTGCGAACGCACGCACATATTCCGGGTAATCACAGGCAGTGTGAAAGGGGCAAAATCTAGCGACCCGGGAACAATTGCCGGAAGAGCAGGTAAGGAAATGGCGGGTGGACGTCAGCGCAAACGGAAACTGACTCCGTGTCAGGTGGATGGCAACAGCTGGGCTGGGAATGGTCAGGAGATGGAGGAAGGAAGTGACGTAGTAAGTAAGACAGGAGAGGTGGGGAGCATTGGAGAGTTGGAAGACAGCGAGGGTAAAGAAGAGTGGAATATTAATAAAAGTAAAAAAGAAAAAGAATAATACAACTGATTGTGGTGAAAGTGCGTCTTTAAAGTATGGTGGGGAACAATATAAGGTATTTGTTAAGTTGGGGCAAGAAGGTACCACGTTCAGAGAGTGGAATCCAATACAACTTACAAAAGGGTCTAAGTAAAGAAATTGGAGAGGTAAGGAGTGCAAAAATATTAAGAAATGGACAACTTCTGGTGTTTTGTAAAAAACGAAACGAAGAACTCAACTCAAAAAAGCAGTTAAGATGAGTAAAATTCATGGTAAACTAGTGCAATGTTCAAAGGCTAATGACAAAAAAGTTAGTCAGAGGAGTCATTACAGGCATTCCGGTAAATGTAGAGACGGATGCTATAATAGCAAACATTAAGCAGGCTAAAGTATGTGAAGCTAAAAGACTTAAAACTAAGAGATTTGGAGGAGACATTTGCGACAGCTTATCAGTTATGCTTACGTTTGAAGGAGAAAACATTACCAGATAAGGTTTTTGTTGTTTTTATGAGTTATGTGGTTAAGTTGTACATCCCTCCACCACTTCGATGTTATAAATGTCAACGGTTTGGGGCATATCGCGGCTGTTATGTAAAGGGAAAAAAAGAGGTGTAGTAAGTGTGGAGGAGACCATGAGTATGATGAATGTGACAAAGCTCGCAATCAATGCTGCAATTGTGGAGGGGGAGCACAGTGCAGCATACCAGGGTTGTGAATTTAGTAAAAGAGCCAAAGAGGTACAAAGAATTAAGGTAACTGAAGGCATTAGCTACTCTGAAGCAGTAAAAGCTGGTCCCCAGAGTGAATGTAATACCAAAACTAAATGAGGGCATTGGAAATGACATAATAAATGAAGAGGATGAAGAGAAAAGGAAAAGACAATTTAGTTGTCAGCAAAACATGATTTTGTGATTTTTTCTGGTTTGAATTGAAGATTATCAACTGTTCTGCACAGACAACGAGTCGTACTGAAAGGATTAAAATTATTGTGAAAGCAGCTGAAAAATATTTGGGGATAAAAGGAATGGTTTGGAAAACCGTTAGGGATAACTTAAGTACAGACACACAGTCTACCCAGCACAATGTTGGTATAGACTAAATGGTGGTAAATGTAGGCATACTACAATGGAATGCTAGAAGTTTAATAGCTAACGGCCAAGAATTTAAGAAAAATATGTAGATGAGTTAAAAGAGAAACCAAATATAATATGTGTACAAGAAACATGGTTGAAATCGGAGTTAGATTTTATTATTAAAAGGCTATTCAGCAATAAGGAGAGATAGAGAAAATGGTAGAGGGGGAGGATTAGTAACTTTTATACAAAATGGTTTAAGCTATGAAATTATAAATGTAAATGATAAGAATGAATCAATTATCATAAGGATATGGACAAGTAAAGGCTCTATAGATGTAATAAATTATTATAAATCCTTGTGGGGAAAATAGAGGGAAGTATTTTGGAAAATATTGTGGGATCACCACTCAGTGAGGTAATATGGTGTGGGGATTTTAATGCACACAAGAGTACATTATGGGGAAGTAACAGTACAGATGCAATGGTTTAGCTTTAGAAGAATATATTGATGATAAATGCTTGGTATGTCTTAACAATGGTGAGGGAACACGGTTTAACAGCAACAATAAACAATACAGAATCAGTACTTGATTTAACTTTTGTATCCAGTGCAATAGCAGGTATTATTTAGTACGTGGAGTGTAGATAAGGAAACTACATATAGGTAGTGATCATTTCCCTATTCTAATTAAAGTTGGATCAGAGACGTGTCAAGAAAGGACTAAAAAATATTCCAAGGTGGAAAATAGAGAAAGCGAAATTGGGAACAGTTTCAGATCATTTGTGCAGTTAAAAATGTCTTCCTTTAAACTTAAAAAATGAGGATAAAGAAATAGGAATAAATGAGTTTAATAGTGTATTAGTAAATGAAATAATATTGTCAGCTGAGGAGGAAAACAATACCTAAAAGTAAAGGAAATAGGAAAGGGTAAGAATGTACCATGGTGGAATGATGAGTGCAGTGTAAAGCAGTTAAAAGCAAGAAACAAAGCTTTTAAATATGTTAAGAAATATCATTCTCAGGATGCTTTGATAGAGTATAAAAGAAAGCAGGCAGTAGTTAGGGAAAACAGTTTTAAGACACAAAAAACGCAATTTCTGGAGGGAAAAGTTTTGTAATGATATAAGGAAGGGATGTGAAGTTATCTGATATATGGGGAATGATAAGGAGGATGGGAGGCGTTAGAAGGAATTATGAATCACTGTATTAAATAGTGGTGATAAAGTGGCAGTTACGAATTTAGAAAAAAAAGCTGAAGTTTTAGCTCAAACATTTAGGAAAGTGCATAGTTCTGAGAACCCTCACTAAGGAAGCACAAGTGAATAGAAAGGAAAGTGTTAGAAAAGTTTCCCAGATATTTTAAAAAAGAAAGGGACATTCAGGAAATCCATTAGATGTACCGTTAAAAAATGTTTGAGTTGAAAAAAAGCAGTCCTTAATGCAAAACAGACTGCTCCAGGAAAAGACATGGTATGTTACAAAAATGGTAGCAAATATGACAGATGAGAGGACACTAGAAATAGTACTAAAATTTTTAATATAAATTTGGGAAATGGGTCAGCTTCCATCAGTGTGGAAACATGCAATTATTAGTACCTATTTTTAAAAGCCAGGGAAAAAAAACCCGTCTGACCCGTCTAGTTATAGACCAATTGCCTTAACATCGCAGTTGTGTAAAATAATGGAAAGATTAATTACAGATAGATTGACGCCATTATTTAGAAAGTAATGACCTTTTTACCCCATATCAGAGGTGGGGTTCGTAAGGGGCGAAGTACAATGGATTCATTATTATGTTTAGAATCCGATATTAGGAAAGCACAGACTAATAGGGAGGTGGTAAATAGCAGTTTTCTTTGATGTAGAGAAAGCATATGATATGCTTTGGAAAGAAGGGTTATTAATTAAATTACAACGATTAGGGAATTGGTGGTAGAGTATACAATTGGATTTTGGATTTTTTGTTAATAGGAATATTCAGGTAAGAGTAGGTGCAGAATTTTCTGAGGTATATATACAGTAGAGAACGGAACTCCACAAGGTAGTGTATGTAGCCCATTATTATTCAATATTATGATTAACGATATATTCTCAAATATTGACCAGAAAATTGGAAAATCCCTGTATGCTGATGATGGAGCATTATGGTTTAGAGGCCGTAATGAATCTTATGTTAAAGCAAAAAATGCAAGAGGCAATTAAGGAAGTGGAAAAAAATGGACAAATAAATGGGGATTTTAGATTATCAGTGTCAAAAACACAAGTCATATGTTTTTCAAAAAAGCATAAGATCACACCTGTATCCTAAATTTTATATAGTCAGCCTCTTGAGCAAATGAAGATTATTAGGTTTCCTTGGGATGTGGTTTGATGAAAAAACTGACATGGAAGATTCATTGGGAAAAAATGGTAATAATAAATGTAAAAAGATTGTTAATATCCTACGCTGTTTATCAGGACAAGCATGGGGAGCAAGCAGGGCATCTTTAAAAAATATATATTGGGCACTAATGAGGTCTGTCTTTGATTAGGGGTGTATAGCATATATGTCATCAGCAGAGTCTAATATCAAAACATTGGATGTCATGCAAAGCTCAGGCTCTTAAGGATATGTAGTGGATCTTTTAAAAAACACCCCGGTATCTTCTATGCAAGTGGAAATGGGTGAGATGCCTTTGCGGATCAGAAGGGTACAACTGATGTTAGCATACTGGATTAATGTGAAGGGACAAGTTGATAGCCATCCAGCTAAAGCTATCTTAAAAGATTGCTGGGAACATGGAAAGTCCAATTACAAAAGTTTGTGGGTGGATTGGCGATGCGAAAGCTGAGAATATTGGGTTACATAAATTACAGTACTGGTTCAACGGTTTCAGTCCTCCTATTCCACCATGGTTTTTTCCCCTATAACCAGATGTAGATTTAGGCATTCATAAGGAAATAAAAAGTAAGTCAAAGGACAGTAGCAGTGAGGGATATTGTTAAATATTATCTGGATATGCATTTCTCTGACGATACATTCATATTTACAGATGGTTCTAAGGATCCAAAGACAGGACACGCTGGGTCAGCAGTATATAAAGTGATCCAAAGAATGGGGGTATGTATGGTCAGGAAAAAGAATAACAGAGATAATTTATCAGTATACACAACAACAGAGCTGGTTGCAATTTTGTTGGCCTTGGAATGGTATACAGGGGACAATGAGTTAAATAACTCAGGATTATATCTGATAGTTATTTCAGCTTTAGAAAGCATAACAAAAACTGGGAATCTATCTAAGGAATGATATAATTCATAAAATTGTTATGGTTTTGCATAAGTAAATGCAAAGGATTTAAAAATCAGGTTTCTCTGGGTACCTGCACATGTTGGAGTGAAACGGGAATGAGGAGGTTGATAAACTTGCAAAACAAACACTGAAACCACAAATAGAATATTACAAGTTCCATATAGTAAATCCTCGAAGCTGCAAAAACATTCATTAAAGCATATGCAAGATCAAAATGGCAGGAGTATTGGGTGGATCAAGATAAAGGGAGGCATTTATATAATATACAACCAGAAGTGGGTATAGGAAGGACAGAGTGTAGGTAGAGTAGAAGAGAAGAAGAGTATAGTATTACACGGTTAAGAATAGGACACACTGGGCTCAATTCTTCATTGAAGATAATAGGGAAACATCCAACAGGGAACTGCCAATATTGCAGTCATTTAGAAACTGTAGAGCATATTTTATTTCAGTGCACAAAGTACAACCAAGAAAGAAACCAGCTTTTTCAGTCTCTCAGAAGTGTCAATCAGAATAATTTTACAATGCAAGGTTTATTAGGGAAAGCATCCAGTAACATTCATCAATTTGTTATTAAGTTTCTTAGAGACACAGGCTTAGCCTATAGGATTTAATTTTTTTTTTTTATTATTATTATTATTATTATTATTTTTTTTTTTTTTTTTTTTTAAGATCCAATATCTCCTGATTCACACCTCCAGCCCGTCGGGGATGCGGTAATGCACCGTTAAGTTGGTTTGCCAAACCGCCATAAATAAAAAACAAAAGAAGGAAGAAGAAGAACAATTGCCGGAACACATTACCCGTGTATTTCTCGGAAAAAAAATGCGGAATCGCAGTGTGAAAGGGGCTTTGTACTGTTGTGCTTGGTGGTGACGTAATTGCACTGCGACGGCAGCGGAAGAGACGTGGCAAAAAATGCAACCTAGCTGCCATAAATATATAGAGGATAGACCCTGAGCGTGTACAGTTCCGCGCTAATATTTGCATCAGTTTGTGGCTAACTGGTATTTTTATTGACCTTTTAAGGTAAATATAGTATTGTTTCACTATTAAAATGTTGATTAGTTGCGAGAAGTATGTTGCAGTCGAACAGCTAACCATCCGTGTACTGTCAGCTTACTTACATTTACCTTCTGTCTGACTAAATAATGGCACAGTTTTGTATATGTTATAACTACCAGCTATTTGCCAGTTTATATTCAAGCTATATATTGAAGTGCCAAGAAGAGCTGCATCGGCTAAATGTTTTATATTTAAAATGTGTATTTGAGAGTACATTAGAATCCACCCTCGAATCAAGTTGGATTAGGTTAATGTACGCGAGTTGAACAGATGATTCTGGATGATTATATATGGATTTTTTTGCTTGACAGACAGACCATGGTTTGTGCAAGTGTCCTAAGAGGAAGGTAACGAACTTGTTCTGCTTTGAACATCGTGTCAACGTTTGTGAGCACTGTCTTGTATCCAATCACAATAAGGTTAGTGCTCTAATATTTAGTTAAAATTCATGACTGAAATGGATAGTTTACCCAAAAATTTAAATTCTGTCATCATTTACTTAGCCTCATATTGTTCCATATCTTTCTTTCGTATTTTCTTTCTTACTTTTTTCTTCAATAGAATGTAAAATAATATATTTTGAAAAATGTTGGTAACCAGACAGTTTCGGTTGCCATTGACTTCCATGGCATTGACATAATACAGTGGAAGTCAAACTACTTGGCCTATCAGCATTCTGTGGAAAATTATCATCTTTTGTATACAAAAATGCATCACAAATGCATGCAAGATTTGTTATGGTATGAGCATGAGTAAATGATGACAGGATTTTCGCTTTTGGGTGGATTATTGCTTTAAGGAGAAAATATATTTTGAAAATGTATAAACACAAACACTTTTGTTTTGTTACTTTTATTTGTACAGTGTATTGTACAGTCATACCTGCAGTGGCTACAAGACAGCGATTACAACCCAAACTGCAGCCTGTGCAGCCAGCCCTTAGATTCCCAGGATAACTGTTCGGCTAGTCTGTTATGGTGGGAGTGGTGAGAACAACAGGCATAATGTTTTACAGTGAATTCAAGTCTGAGAGTTTAAAAAAAGAAAAAAGCAAGTAGGCATTTTACATAGTGTGTGAAGCCATGCATTAGTGTGACTTTCAATACGTACCTTGTTTTGAAAGCTGAACCAAAAGACCCATACCAAATATATATGGTACGACTGTGTGTACATTTACACCCCTAGCAGAATTTTGTAATTTTCTTTTTTTTTTCTTTTTTTTTTTTTATCTCATTGCATCTAAAATTATTTACCATATCAGATTTATTCCCACTGGTCATGTCTGAATGAGCTCGCCTCCCGTCAGCCTCTCTACACGGCACCTGCTGGGTACCAGTGCCCAACATGCCAAGGGTCCTGTGTTCCCACCCTCAAACCTGGCCAGTCCTGTTGCAGACATGCTGAGAGAACCAGCTGTCCTATGTCAACTGGGCTAGAGCAGACTGGGCCTTCCGCTGGTGAGGGAGAAATATGATTATATGGTTTTGATACACTTATTTCAAAACTATAGACACAACACATACTCCTTTATTAATACTATTTTCTATATCTGAGTTAAGTAGAGGGACCCATTAGTAAAAATTAGTAAACTAAATTTGTAAAAGTTTGTGAACAAACTTTGATAGTTAGCTTGAGAAAGCAACTTTACAGTATATATACCTTCATGAGTATGTTCAAGACGTTTTTTCTTTGAAAATTAATTAACACTGATTTAGCAATTTGCATTGATATATTTTTACTTCTTTTACTATCTAGATTGAAGATCCACCAAAGAGTGAGGAAAAGTACAACAACATGACCATTACATGCTACTCTGAGTGGTCATCTTTTGAGAGTGAGTTTGTCATAATTGTAATTTACATTTTTGGCAGGGTTCCACGTGTCTTGGAAAGCATAGAAATCTGTGATGCAGTTTTGCTGGCATAGAAAAAAAGAGAAAATAAAAGTTTTGGTTGTAATAGGGCTGTGCAAAAATCGAATGCGATTTTTCATGCGCATCTCCTCAGTAAAGGCACTCCTGTCATTAGTAGTATATCTGCTAATCGTGCACGTGCGTTCAGATCAGGATTGCCAGGTTTTCAAAACAAAACACTGCCCAATTGCTTCTCAAAACTAGTCCAATCGCGTTTTCATTCCGGGTGATAAAAATACACGTTTTTTGGCAGGGTTCCCTTGTTAATATTCACATTTTAGGGGCTAATAATATCACCTTATTGGTATTGGGGTCGCTTCAAACCCGCGAACATGAAAAACACCCACAGACTTGGCAAAACACTGATTGGCATTTACTACACAGAGCCGTAATTCACTGACAATCTACACAAAAACTCGATTTTAAAATCGCAGGCGATTCTTTGTCGATTTTGAAAGCGATTTTGTGTAGCTTGTCGGTGGACTACGGCTCTGTGTAGTAAATGCCGCTCCACCTGAACCAGTGTTGCCAAGTCTGCGGTTTTTTTTTCCGGGATCTGCAGGTTGAAGCGACCCCAATACCAATAACGTGATATTTAGCCCCTAAAATGCAAATTTTACCAAGGCAACCCTGCCCAAAAAGGTATATTTTAACCCCGGGATGCAATTTTTTTCGAGGAAACTCCTGGAAATGCGATTGGGCTAGTTTTGGACTAGTTTTGAGAAGCAACTGGGCAGGATTTGTTGTGAAAACCTGGCAACCCTGATCTTAACGCACGTGCTGGAGATATACTACTAATTACAGGAGCATCTTTACTGATGAGATGCGCATGAAAATCGCATTCGATTTTTTGCACAGCCCTAGGTTGTAAGTTTACATAAACCCAAAAGAATCTGCAAATTGCATGCCTTTTATTTAGCCATGGAGGTTATTTTTTCAGGGTAAGTTTTTACTTCAAGCACATGCGTGAACTTATAATAGTATATATTATTACAATATAGTTATCAAATATGCTACATATATACACTCACTGGCCACTTTATTAGGTATACCTTGCTAGTACCGGGTTGGACCCCCTTTTGCCTTCAGAACTGCCTTAATTCTTCAGTTGGTACTAAGGTACTAAGCAAAGTGTGCCAAGAAAATATCCCCCACACCATTACACCACCACCAGCCTGAACTGTTGAGACAAGGCAGGATGGATCCATGCTTTCATGTTCTTTAAGCCAATTCTGTCCCTGCCATCTGAATGTCGCAGGAGAACCATTAGAGCAGGGGAATGGTTATCCAATCTTCTATTGTCCAATTTTGATGAGCCTGTGTGAATTGTAGCCTCCGTTTCCTGTTCTCTGACATCAACAAGGCATTTTCTTCAACACAGCTGCCGCTCACGCTGGAAATTTTGTCTTTTTGGACCATTTTCTGTAAACCCTAGAGATGGTTTTGTGTGATAATCCCAGTAGATCAGCAGTTTCTGAAATACTCAGACCATCCCATCTGCCACCAACAACCATTCCACATTCAAAGTCACTTAATAAATCCCCTTTCTTCCCCATTCTGATGCTCAGTTTGAACTTCAGTAAGTCGTCTTCACCACATCTAGATGCCTAAATGCATTGAGTTGCTGCCACGTGATTGGCTGATTAGCAATTTGTGTTACCACGCAATTGAATAGGTGTACCTAATAAAGTGGCCGGTGGGTGTATATATTGTATAATATGTTAATTATAAAACACTATTGAAATAATATATAATATATATTATATTATTCTATTATGTTGTTATATTTTTTTGTCATATATAATAGTTATCTATATAATAATTATAAAACACCATTATAACAATGTGAATATTTATTTTATGGTGAATGATATTTATTATATTTTATTGTCATCTCACACATTGTGGATCTGCATTTCTATAATGTATTTCTATCATAAAAATACCTAGGCAAGGCTTAAAGTTCTCCGGCACCGTGCCAGATCTCCGGCGTGCGGCGTTTGGCTGCCGGAAAAAAAAAAGTCGTCCTACATTGTAAAAACATTTGTTGATATCACGTTCGAGGTTTATGAGTTTTGCCTACCAATTTATGAGAGGAGCTTTCACTCTCAACCAAACTAACATTACTAGCCAATCAGAAGTTTTTGCTCTTCTATAGACAAGAGACCTGCATCAACTGATGAATGGAAAAGAAGCCTGGGTCCTCAAGTGCGACACATTGAAAAAGCTGCGAGGCGCAATGGTCAAAGATTTCCATCTAGCGTCATATTTACATAGAAAAGCAAATTTAAAAAAGCAGGTGGAGGCTTTGGAACCGCATGATCTCTTAATGGTAATTTACCATTAAAGACTGTATGCGTGAAAGGGGCTAAACTCTTCCTCTGTATGCGTGAGTTTGGGTTGCTTAATTAACGTTCATCTGGAAAAACTCACTTGATTTGTAATCAGTTTCAGTTTATTAATATAGAAACATATAAAACAGCCACATGGCTGACCAAAGTGCTGTACAAAAATTCAAAATAATAAAAAATATATAAAAAATCAGCACAACAACGACACATTTGAACAGGGCTCTCCCCCTAATAATAATATAAGTAAATATATACTAATCAAGAAGAAAAAAAAAGTATAAACCCATAACAGACTAAGTAAAGACTGTAATAGAAAAATTATTTGTAAGCCAAACAAAACAAGATATGCATTTAGGAGAGATTTAAAAGTGGACAGAGAAGGGGCAAGTCTAATCTCTAAAGGGAGGCTATTCCACATCTGCAGCCCAAACCACTGAAAAAGCTCGATCCCCTCTGCATTTTGAGTCTGGATTGTGGGACTAGAAGAAGATTCTGACCACTGGATCGTAAGCGTCTGGATGGAACGTATATGGGTACAGTAATTCAGATAAATAAATAGGGGCTAGATAATGTAACGATTTATATATTACTAAAATAATTGTGAAATCAATTCTGAATTTAATAGGCAGCCAATGAAGGGTTTGAAGACAATCCGATTAAAACTGTAGGAGGAGAGTTCGTCAAAATAACGAGGCATGGAAATGGCAAAAACTGCACAAAAAATCCTACAGGAAATTCAAAAGAGAGCTGCGTTATAAATTTGGGCGTCTGTACTTCCCGGTCAGAGAGCACCTGTCCATCAAAAGCTCACTATCCAATCAGAGTAGATCCCTGTTAAGCCCGCCCCCACGAGAGGTTTGTGTCAAAACACCAAACGAAAAACTGCGAAACGTAAGCGAAATCTGTGGCAATGCATTCAGAATCCACGATTACCGAAAACCAATCTTTAAAAAACATTAACAAATAATGAAGCATATTTGAAGAGTCTGATAATTTGTGCGACTGAGTTCATTTTTTTCATTTTCATTGTGTTTTTCTTCTTCATTGTAATGGCATATTTTTGATAGTTTTCTGAAAAAGTTACGTTCAGTTTTATAAAGTTCGTTCAGTTTTATAAAGTTTCGTTCATTTTTATAGAAGCAAATGTAATTCCATACTAGACAGAACCATTTTTCAAAAAAAAAGAAAAAAAAAAGTATATTAAAACACACAGGATCACCCTATAACATTGCAGTAGAGCGATCCAATAATAATTATATCATAACTGACTTTGTTTTTTGTTTTTTTTTAATTAATCCATTGAAAAGAGTGAAAACATTTTTTTAGTAATTAATACACTGTAAATTAAAAATCGTAGACTGCCATGATTATAACAGGGGTAAAAATGTTAGTTTTGTCCAAACATTTTAAACTGATTTGATATACTCATCTGTGCTTCAGCCCCTACAGTGGATATAACTTCAAACCTCACACCCACCAGTCTACCACCTGATCAGGATGTGGAAACAATGCACAAAATGGAAACTGAAAGAGTGCCCAGAATCACTCTGCCATCAGTATGAGCACCACCTCTACCACCGATACAATCACCATTAACACAGGTAACCATTAGTACTGGCATATTGTTTTTGTGAATATTTAAGCATTTAAATGATTCCTTTTTTTGTTTTTTTTTTTTTTTTTTTGTTTTTTTTTGCTTTCTAATATTAAATTTCACTATGTACGGAAAAGGAAATAATTATTAATTAGTTTGTGATTTAACTTTGTTGTGAAGGCTAATGCCACCATCGTGTTCAGACTAGAACACTAATTTAATGTTTACTGTGTTCTGTGAATGTAAATAATGGATCTCCGTAAAAAAAAAAAAAAAATGCATACTGTATGTAAAACAATTCAGTAGTATATTTTTGCTATACTGTCAAATTCCTACATTCAGGTTTTTCCTCCGTATTGAATGAATGGTGACCAGTGATCTGTTCATTCAGTATGCTGGATCAAAACTTATTTTTCACATTTTATAATCAGTTGTTGTGGTGTGTTAAAAATGATTAAACTTCAGCAGCTGAATCTCATAATGGGTCACGAACAACAGGTTTAAATGCATTTGATGTCTGTAACAGTATGCTTTAGGTGTGTGATTGGTATAATTACAGTCTCTAATACAGAGGTCTCCAAATTCCCTCCTGGAGGGCTGGTGCCCTGCAGAGTTTTGTTCCAACTTGCCTCAACACACCTGCCTGGAAGTTTCTAGTATGCCTTGTAAGACCTTGATTAGCTGGTTCAGGTCTGTTTAATTAGGGTTGGAGCCAAACTCTGCAGGACACTGGCCCTCCGGGACCAAGTTTGGAGACCCCTGCTCTAATATATTCTTTGTTAATTTCTCTTCCAATTGTATTCTTAGCTGTATCCCCAAGAAAGGTATACGGACACACGGATTCAGGACACAGTGCAGTGATGCAGATTGACTTTGATGATGATAAATACCGCAGGGCGGCCTGCCCTTAGCTTGTTTGCACAGGTTCTGAAGTGAGTGTCCTTAGTCTGTGGCTTCAAATTCATTTATTGCAAAAAAAGAAGGCCTATCCTACTTTGTCATACGCTGTAATATATTTTCATTGGCAGTTTTGCCAGCATTGATTTTACACAACTAGTATGTGTAAATCCAGTATAATTTTTTTTTAATTGCTACTTTTTCACTAATTTAATTGATTTACCTTGGTTACATTTATTAAGGGAAAACATTTTTGTCTTCCCATTAAATGTACTAATATATGTGTATGATTTATATTCATTTTTTTTAGGAATCGTACTGGCACTAAGAAAAAGACCCTCACACTGAAACAGCGAATCTTCATGTGTTGTTGGTTGGAGTGATTGGTTTCTTTACCCTCGTTATAATCATGGCCCAAACTGGGGTCGAGCCTCAGCTGAGACAGATCCGAACCTGATCCCATGCTGAATCCCCACATCAGGGTAGGCAACATGTGATGGATCCACTTCCCTACTAAAAACTTTGTGGATTCAGCTTGCAGTTTGACTTTACTTATAAAACATGATTTGAAAATGCTGGAGAAAGAATCTTCCATCATTATTCTTGGACTAGTGTTTGGACTGTATAGGAAAGTGTGACTCGGTTGTCAACCATAAAGAAGATAAAGAAGATGGAGATTGGTCAAGTTGTTTGTTGCACAACAAATCTCAGATTTCTCTTGAGGAGAGATTATATAGGCTCCATAAGTGTGCAAACTGTGTATTATTCAGCGCTGTAATTATCCTTGTAATACCCTTCTTAAAATTGGGATAAAAGATTTTGTCACTATTTTGAAATCTTGCATTTTTTTTTATAATATGTACAGAACTCATTAGGACTACACGTGTACTGGTGTGGTTATTGCTTCTCTGAAGTGTCAAAATTTTGGTTACATTTATTAATTGCCGATCAGTTATCAACCCCCTGTATGTGAGAAGGATTTTTTATTTATATACACTTTTCTTTGCTGTTGACTCTACAAACTGTAAAATGGATTCACTAAAGCAATCATTTTGGTTTTGCATGCTTTAGTAAAACTATTTTGGTTAAAGGACACCTATTATGCCCCTTTTACACAAGATGTAATATAAATCTTATAGCTCTCCTGAATGTGCCTGGGAAGTTTTCAGCTCAAAATACTATACAGATCGTTTATTATAACATGCTGAAAAGTGTCATTTTTGGGGCGTTTGAGTGTTTGAGTGTGCATTTGCACAATGGAAACATATCAACTTGGACCTGTTCAACAAAAGAACGCCAGAGGGCGAGCTTGGACCTGAAGCTCACAACTTGATGAGAATAAATTTCGTATTCAGGTCATTGAGATGCTTAAAAACATCAGCGAGATATGCGAGCTTTGAACACTTCTGAAATTAAACTCTTAGTAACGCGTTTTACTCTAATTTTTTTTAGTAACGGAGTAATCTAACACGTTATAATTTTCAAAACAGTAATTAGAGTATAGTTACAAGCCGAGGCCTCTATACGTTACTGCCACGTTATATTGCTGACAGAATCCAGTGTTTTTAATAATCTAGAGATTGTAAAAAGGATGTAGCACATGCACTGTCAAGTCAAGTGCCAGTGTTTTAATTTGAGACCTGCTCCCACGAGACCCAATGCAAACAGAGGACAGTGCCGGACAAGAATTTATAGGGGAGAGCAGACACTCGTGTGTGTGTGCAGGATGCGGTAGAATAAAATGATTTACCTGACTCCCGCAAAATAGAATATCTAAAGATAAAATATCTAAAACAAAAAAATTGTTATTCATCTATTGCCACAAAAGTCAACATGCGAACTAAATATAAATGATGGACCAGGTGCAGCATATGCAGAGTTTCTATTTAGGCTATAACATGTGTTTGCAGCATTGAGCAATGCAGGTGCTGAATTTGCGTGCTCATGAATCCTCTCATTATAACACATGAATTATAGACATTAGAAAGATTCATTATGCATATATTTATTGTGTTATAACAGAGATTTGTGAGATTGCGATGAACTGAGCTGTCTTTTAGAGATTATAAATGCAGCGCTCTTTGCTGGCATTCTGCCATGCCAAACCATACATGCAGCAGCCGCTTGTGTTCTGTGAATGTTGATGCTTTAATAACAAATATTTATCGGGAGTGTGTATACTGGGATTTTATAAATTTCATGGAGAAAAAAGTAATGTAACTAGTAATGTAAACTATAACTTTTGAAATAATCAGAACAGTAACGTGATGTACTTTTTGAAAGGAGTAATCAGTAATCAGTAATTTGATTACATTTTCAGAGTAACTTGCCCAACACTGCACACAATATATTTCTTCTCCTGTTGTTTTGACATGCATTAATTGTGCCCACTAATATCAGTTAATTCACCCAGCTGCAAGAAAAATTTCCCATGGATCAGATTTTTTCAAAAACCATACTTTCAATGTGTGAGGACATGTAAATTTATTCGCCTACCAATTGTATTGTTTGACATGGGCACCTTTGATATTTCTCAGCTTGTGGACCTAGCAAGTGTTGGGCAAGTTACTTTTCCAAAATGTAATACATTGTATATGTACTTATTACTGTCTTTTTGAAAGTCATTAGTTGACATTACAATATTCCTGTCTCTGAATTGTAATGCGTTACACTACATTTAAGTTATTTTTTGAGTTTCACCTTTTCAAAGCACATACCGCAATCAAGTTCAGAAACTATAGCGGAAAATAAAGAGAAATGTTCATAACGCCCTAATGTACAAACAGTAACACACAACAGATAGCCTATAGGCTATTTTAGTTTTCCTCACTCCACACAACAAAGTCCTTTAAATTTAACGAATGATATGAAACAAAATAAAAATATAAGTTGCTAAACAAGTCAAAACAATTTAAGGCGAATCTGAACGCAAACGCTTTAGTTCTCACACAGCCTACCTCTCTCATTCGGCACAAATCCAAATGTTTTCCATATTAGTGATGTATCTGATTGCTAAACTATTATTATTGTGTAACCAGGCTTTGAACTTAACGTGGATTGTACTACGGACTATTTTAATAAACGAGTGTTCGTTGCGGGGCGGTATACCGGTTTACACCGAAAACCGGTGTATATTTTCGTTACGATATTAAGTTTTTAATATACCACACCATACCGATGTATTTATCTTACACTCAACGTTTGGAACGTTTATGCTGCTCCGCGGCACACGGGCACACTGTGTTTCAGACGGAACCTTTACAATGTTGCCTCCGACTTCTAAGCAGCGACAGCGGTAAACACAATAGTGCGCGGTGGTTACGTTATAACGCCTGTTTCACACATACTCCGTCTCAGTGGCGTATCCGTTGCGTATTTTTTTTTACGCGCATCCCATGTTAATGGATTTCGCAGCATTCTACTGCACTGAGGTTGCGGTTCCTCATGCGTTCCAGGAGCGGTGTCGTCTGCAGCAGTGCAGCGAACTTTTATGTACCGAGTCTAGTTTTGCCTGTGCTGCAGGCGCTGAATTGTGAAAGTGCATTGTTCGCAGGAAAAATTAACATGGATTTACACTGAAATGCAGTTCAATTTCACAATAATGTATAACTAATTAAAGCTGTTTCCACAGACGCAACACATGGGTTTTTTGGCGCTAGGGTTAAACAAGAACAAGTGCACTTGTTAGATAACAAGGAAAACAATATATTATATTCACTTTTAGGGAGGCAGAAAAACAAAGTTCTTAAGACCCGTGGGATATGCTTGTGATAAAGGATTTAATTTCAAAAAGGCATGAGACTGTTTTCTGTCTGTGGTGTTTTAATTTGAAACAATTTTTAACAAGAACTAAGTAGTGCCTAATTAATTGTGTTTAAATTGTTTTGCCGCTCTGCGCTTGAGCAGCTTATTATACAAACCTAGAAGTCAAATGCATGAATAAATGCTTTGTTTATATTTTATTGAGTTTAAAACACCTAATGTCTATAATAACTATGAAAGATTGTTACTGTTCTGTGATAAAAAGACTCACAATGCTGAAAAAATGTGTGTGTGTGTGTGTTGTGCTAGTGTGTTTTTTTTTACTGATAATAAATCAAAACAATGAACAAATGTTGTGTTTTGTGGACTAAACAAGTCGCGGATCAGTAGCGACTGCAAACGCGTCCTGTTGTGAAAAGCACAATGAGTCCGAGCTGCGGACTGCATATTCACTGCAGACGGAGCTATGTGTGAAAACAGGCGCTTACCAGGAAGATGGATTGCTGCAGAACTAGTAGAACATGTACACGAGAAGAACTTTGGTGGCCAAAAAAAGAGGATCCTGGTCTGTTTGTTTGGAGGCGTTTTTGGTTTCCAAAAATCCAACGTCGACCAAACCAACCATTTTAATGCCAAGTGCTGTCGGGCTAAAAGTGCACGTTTATGGAAATATCACAACCTAGCAGAAAATCCATCGTACACCTGATTCAATTCATGACATGAAAAAAAAAAAAAACGTCATAAACCGGAACCGGCATCATACTGATGTGAGGAAAAAATGTGATAATAAATTTTTTGGTCAACCCAGCCCAGCACTAACAGTTGGTATATATGGTTGTGGTTGACGTGTATATTATTCCGATAATGACCAGGCTGCAACCGTTTGCAATGCTGCGTTGTTGTGTGCATGGAGGCACCTTCCAAGATCAAACAGTGGAACATACTCCGTCATTTTTTTGGTCATACAGATCATTCAAAACTGGCAATGTGTTGACTGGTTATTTTACGGATGCGCTTTCTGGTCATCTCGGGTTTCTTTCTGTGAATTTGAGGGTTGTAGAGCCACACAAAAATGAACCAAACTCAGTGCATGCGTATACACTGTCATTTTGTCCTTTCCGGTTTAATCTGTTAAGTCCAATATATTTAGCATATTCATTCATTTATATAATATAGATAATTATATATATATTATATATCTATATATATAATATATATATGAAGTTGACTTAATAAGTTAACTTTTCATTTAGAGAGAGTATAGTATGCTTTGTCGCAAAACTTTGATTGATGAGGGTCATGACAAACTTCAAACCATTAAAAACTAGTTAGAGTTGGTGTTTACAAATTAAATAAGAAACTTAGGTTACTGATTATCTATCTAGTCTATCTATCTATCTATCTACATACACCAACAAACAAACAAAAAGATGCTCAGAATAAACAAAATTTCGTTAAACAGTACGTTGAGAGTCAAAGCTGTGTAACATTCCCCAATTAAAAACCTATTTATGAGTTTTTGTTGTACTAGACATTAAATAAAAAGCTACAAACTAGTTCGTTTCTAGTCGTTGTTTACTGCTATCTCCACACTCTTATAAAAGTTATCAGATACGTGCTTGTCTAAATTCCACTATCGTGAGAGTCTAAAATTGTAAACCTTACATTTTAAAAACTATTTAGAGTTTGTTTTACCAGTTAGAAAGAAAAGAAAAATACAGAGGTTTGCAGTATTTTGTATCTTACCGTGATCTAAAACAAAAAAGAAGCGAACGTTAAGCAAAACAGTAGTTTTTTTCTGTGTTACAAATCAGGAAAGTTCGCATTTTGTCAGCCCCGATAGAAAGTAAAAGAAAAAAAGATTCCCAGCTTTAGATTCACACTTAATTTATCAGGTCTAATTCCTTTATTTGTCTTTATTTGTGTCAGTTAACTTCTAACATGCTATATCGGGGTATTTTAAAAACCCACACCACAACCTATGCTTGCGCACAATATCACAGAACCGACGTGTTTGGAAGTCTTGATTTCCTTTGTCACGTTTGTTATCAGTTGAAATAGATGGTACCAATGTCTAAACTTTTACAACATGGTACGAAAGCGTAACTATTTCGTCTCAAGTAGTGCAGCAAACCGAGAAAGGACTGGGTTGTTTGCATTGGTGATTACTGATGCGAAAATATCATGTTGGTATAATTGAAAGTGTTAAACACATCTAAGTTTTCGGGGTTGAAACTCAATGGTAAAAGGAGTTTAGTTTTGAGGGTGCGAACATTGTAAATGTGTGTTGTGTGTCAACTAAAGTTAGTGGATCAAAAAAAGATCGGGCTCACGGTCAAAGGGGACAATTTAAAACTTTTTATGATCTAGAGCTGTGAGGTGCACTTTGCCAAAGTTTAGCCAAAAGCTCCATGGAAGGTCAAAACGGATGAGACCTTATATTGTTTTTAACAAGTCAGACTATGGTTATAGGAAATTGCATAATTTTATTTAGTTAATTTAGTTATCGTCGACCAAACAACCATTTTATGCAAGTGCTGTCGGGCTAAAAAGCACGTTTTGGAATATCAACCAGCAGAAAATGCATCGTACACCTGATTATGCATGAAAAAAAAAAAACGTCATAAACCGGGAAACCGGCATAATTGAGAAAAAAAATGTGATATAAATT
Source organism: Cyprinus carpio (assembly GCF_018340385.1). Classification (NCBI taxonomy): domain Eukaryota; kingdom Metazoa; phylum Chordata; class Actinopteri; order Cypriniformes; family Cyprinidae; genus Cyprinus; species Cyprinus carpio. The sequence continues at coordinate 512,390 of NW_024879255.1, forward strand.
TTTGGTCAAACCGCCCAGCACTAACGAGTGTATATATGTTTGGTTGACTGTATATTATTCCGATAATGAACAGGCTGCAACGTTTGCAATGCTGCATTGTGTGTGCATGAGGCACCTTCAAGATCAAACAGTGGAAAATACTCCGTAATTTTTGGTCATACAGATCATTCACAACTGCAATGTGTTGACTTATTTTAGCATGCGCTTTCTGTCATCTCGGTTTCCTTTCTGTGATTTTGAGTGTCGAGCACAACAAAAATGAACTCAAACGCAGCAGCGTATACACTGTCATTTCCTTTCGGCTCTTAATCGTTACGTCAAATATAGTTAGCATATTCATCTCTTATATATATATAATATATATTATATATCATATTATAGAATATCTAGAATATATATTAAAGTTATACTACATAATTTAAACGTCTTAGAGGAGTAGATTATGCTTTGGTTCGCAAAAACTTTATTTGATGAGGGTCAGAGAAATCAACTTTAAAAACTAGTTAGAGTTTTTTACAATAAATAAGAAAACTAGGTGTACTGATTACTATCTATCTATCTCCTATTCTATCTATCTAAACAACCAAACAACCAAAAGATCAGATACATGTCGTGTAAAAACAGATATGAAGTCCAAAGCGTGTACATTCCAATTAAAAAACGATTTTTTAGAGTTTTAGCCAATTAAATACAAAGAAAAACTAGGGCTAGTGTTATCTATCTCAAACAAAAAATATCAGAATCCGTTTGTTAACACCACGTGAGAGTCAACAATCTTGTAAACTTACATTTAAAACTAGGTATTAGAGTTGTGTTTACCAGTTACCGAAAAGAAAAGAAAATACAGAGGTGTTGCAGATTGTATCTTACTTACCGTGATCTCAAACAAAACAGAGCGAACTTTAAGCAACAGTAGTTTTTCCTGTGTGTTACAATCAATGAAAACTTAGCATTTTGTCACCCCGATAGAAAAAAGTTAAAAAGAAAGAAAATGTTCCCAAGCAAAGCTTACGTCATTTTTTTTTTCGTCAGATCAAACCTCACAACGCCGCTGAACAAACTCAGAATGAGCCAGGAGCACTTCAGTTACACCACACCTGACACCCTCCCCCTTACGCTGAGGACGGAGTGACCAGCACACAATAGATTGAAATTTTCTGTTAAAAAATTCAGTACGTGTTTGTAGTAATCGTCATCATTTCTTAATTGGTGGCAAACATTCTACCGTTTTTAACATTAAATGCCGTTTTTTGTTACTTTAAAAGTTACGATCACCTATGACAAGTTTTTCTTCTAACAATCACCCCTCCCAGCCACACGAACAAATTTTTTTTTTTTTTTTTTTTTTTTTTTTTTTTTTAGTTTAGTTTAGTTATTCACACTTAATTTATCAGTCCCTAATTCCTTTAATATGTCTTTTATTTTTGTCGATCTTAACTTCTAACATGCTATCGGTTAAACACACACACACATATGCTTGCATAAAATATCTAACAGAAGCAGTGCTGGAATATCTTTGATTTCCTTCTGTAGCGTTTGTTATCAGTTGAAATAGATGTACAATGTCTAAACTTTTACAACGTAGTGCGAGCGTAAATATTTCGTCTCAAGTAGTGCAGCAAAGCGAGAGGACTGGGTGTTTTGCATTGTGTGATTACTGATCGCGAACATATCAGTGTATGGTATATTGAAAAGTTAAAAACATCTAAAAGTTTTCTGGGTTTTGCAACTCAATTTGTAAACTGAGTTTTTGAGAGGTTCTGACGGTATAAATGTTGGTGTTGTGTGTCAACTAAAGAGTTCAGTGATCAAAAAACAGATCGTGCTCACTGGTCAAAGGGTGACAATTTAAACTATTTTATGATCTAGAGCTGTGAGGTGCACTTTGCCAAAGTTTGTAAAAAAAGCTCAATGACAGATCAAAAGGATGAGACCTATGATTGTTTTTTAACAAGTCAGACTATGGTATAGGAAATTTTGCATAATTTTATTTAGTTAATTTAGTTTATTTTAGTTACATTTATTATTTTTATTCACACCTTGATTTTCAAGCCTCAACACAAACATACACTGCAAATGCACATAAGTACACAAATATACAAATAAACAAACTAGGTCACAAAACACACACACATGCATTTATGAGACATACCTAATACGTTCAAGAGAATTGAGATCTTTTATTTCCGGCGTAAGACAGAAGAGCTTCAAATGCAAATATCTACCCCCTCATGAGATGAAGTTATCGTATCCTAAGCCGCCCAGGGTATGTAACAAAGACCAGACAGTTTCTCAAGGATCCACGCTTAGTAATATCACCCCCCAGTTAAGTTGTAAAAGAAAAAAATCTTAAAAAGATGTTTCATCTGTTGTTGCATGTGCATAAACCGACGCTATACATTTTATGAGTAGTAAAGATTTATGGTATTAGGGTACCCCCCTACGGATGGTTGTCAGATTTTACGCGGTGTTCTCAAGAGTCACTTCCACACACCAAGTCCCTTCAAAACCAAAGTTTTATTACGCCATTACCTGTAAAATCCTATCTTCAAGTAGTGCTACGCTGAGATCTCAACAATAGATGGGAAACAATGGCTGACAATTGCAGAGGGGTAAGTGTTTTTTCACCTGGAGTTATTTAAATATATTTTAATGTGAATATATGTTTAATGTCTCTTGGTTAAAATCTCTAGCTTGCGCTTTGCGCCTCACAGGCTTTTCAGTGATGGTTGGAACAGTCCCGTGACGAGATATGTCACAGTATGAGCTCCACTCCTTCTAAACTATTCAAGGTCAACTTCGACCCCGAACTCACCCTTTCCTCCTTTCTACCAGATGACTACGGCGGAGCTATTTGCATGTGATGGCCACTCGAGGCCGGTTTAATCCGGTAGGTCCATCCCCGGTCCCCCACTACAATCCCCTCTCTTTTTTCTCAGCAAGCTGCAAACGTGGCCAGTCTTCCACATAAGCTTTCACCAACAACTAGTATTTCTTTCTCATTCTTTGTTCGTATCTCTTTATTATTTTGACCACGGTGAGCAATTGTTTCTGAGTCACGTGGTGCTATTCGTGATACATCTACGCAGCACCCGCAGCGGACCCAGACACAAGCGGCGTCCGCACAGAGTCTAGGATTGCGAATCACATCACAAATACAACGTCACAACATCACCACATCCACCCCCCACCCACGTTCCGTCTTCAGAGGAACACGTCTCGACAAGATCCAGGAAGCTTTTTCGCTTTTGCTTCAGATAACGTGTTCACACCCCAGGTACGTCCAGCCCGACGACTCCAGAGGGTCGCAGCCGGTGTCCTGCGTTCGAAGATGCGGTACCTCCAGAGCAGGCAAATGGATGATGTTGCGACACATAAGGAATTCAGAGACTAATGAACAACTGATTAGTCTTTCTGTTTTGGCTTTTCTATTGAAATAAACTTAATCACACTCGTATCATTCTTTACAGAACAAGCCGGTCCCATGACGCAGGCGGCCCACCTTCAAATCACAGGACGTGGGGAGGATGCTCACCCATGCTTACATGCGTGGGATCAGTGGTCCTTCAGCTGCCCGATCTTTCCGGAAGCGAGGAAGAGGGGAATTACCTCATGAAATTCACTCAGAATTGTTCCGTGATCGTGATTTAAACAGGAGGCTCGATTATGCATGACTGCCTCTCCCCTGCCCCATGTTAATCGGAACTTTGAGACACTTTTTTGACTTGAGCGGGACAAACCGTTATTTATCGGAAAAGCATGAAGAAGACTCATTGCTAGTGACAACAAGTGTATGTTGTACGATTTTAGAAATATAATAGCGTGTCAACAACAACAACAAAAGAATCCTTACGTCACGGGGCACCCGTATGGGGAAAAGAGCCTCGCAAGCAATAGACGCACCATCCACGCGGCTGGTTTTTGGAGCCTATTGCCAACGAACAACTGTAATGGTTGACATTCCGACACGTTTCAGGCAGAGCATGAGTGCCGTACTGGCGAAATCCATGAGGTAACAAATCGATCAACGCTTATTTTTTTTACGGTTAATGCCTTATCGCTGATTACTGAACGTTTAAATCTTATTCAAAGAAGTGTTAAACAGATTTGTTCAACTCGGTTATGATGATAGGTTGTTCCGTGATATGTCTTGAAATTGTTGATTGTTTTTGTTTGTGTTAATTGACATCGGATTCATTATTATCATTGGTTTATTTCCGTAATTTATTACTATTGTTTTGTTACTGTACAGACCGAATCTTTTTGTTTTTTTTTAATTTTTTATCATTGGTTATTTCTCAGATTCTTACATTTATTCATATTGTTTGTTTGATAAGACATGTTGTTAATTTTTTTTTAAAAAACCATTGCATTATGTGTGATGTTTATTGCCAGCCTTTGGCGTTGTTTTACTTATGGAGAAATGGTGGTTTTGTGGAATTTATACGGTGCATAGGTGTGTTGTTATATCTGTTATGTTTCCGCATTGTGAATGGTGTTGCTGTTGTCAGGAAGTGTACGCGTTTTGTTCTTAAGCTTGAAACAGGTTTGCGTTATTTTGATTTTAAAATAAAAAACAATAATAATTCAAAATGAGCAGGTAAAAGATTGTCAACGATTGATTTAACATCCCGCACACTTTCAAGGAAGATGATCAGAGATCATTAAGACATAGATTTTCCCAGACACGATTTTCAAAAACACATGAGCGAACAGTTACGTGAAAATGATTAACAATTCATTTTCCGAGATGTTACAGCCTGAATTCGCTTAATCATGGTGGATAGATTTACACAAACTTATAGACGTAACGCAACACGGAATGGTTGGTGCTGCAGCTATAAACAGCGGAGAATGAACAGTTCGGTGCCAGGGCCATCTAATAAATGAACCCCTTAGGTTATGATCCCTCAGCTCTAGAATACATGGGTCTCAGCCATAATCATAGTAGCTAGACTAGTGATAGAAGGAGTGGTAGTGTTGGGTGATTTTTTTACGATTGTCCCCAGAGCCAGATTTACTGGTTTTAGGAAATTCACAGAACTTTAAATTTTCAACGGGAAAATAGCCACAGATGATTATGCAGCCTATAATTTCTTTTTGCAGGGATATTTTGAATGAGATTGTAAGCGTTTTCCAGAATTGAATGCGGGTGTGAAGGTGGTTTTCTGAATAATCTCTGCAAGTGTGTGCACAGTCTCCCCACATAGTATTAATGCAGTTTCTTAACACCTGATAAACAAGCACAATGTTTTAATGTATTTGTTTGAACCAAAGGTCGAACAGGCAGTTTTCAAAGCCAAACATCAGGATTGTGGGTTTTGATACTGCTTTAGAGGTTATGTGTGTCTTGTAGCGCGAAACAAACAAGGTGTGGTACATAGGAAGTTTGCCGAAATAGCCCATATCAGTCATAGTGTGTCTCCGGGTCTATCTTCTGTCTCCTTCATGCAGCCGAAAAATAGAATTGCATTTGTTCAGCCCCAAAAGCGATTTCCATAGACAATATGTGTTTTAGCATGTGCATTAGCTCACTTTTTAAAGCCTCAAAGCCCCGACGGTGAATTGCGTGAGAAATAGCCAGAAATAGACATACAGATCTGGGTTACGATTCCACAAGATAAAATTGCATTGCATGATGTTTCTAAATTTTGAAGGGAGCCCTTCTGAGACCCTGAAAATAGTCATCTTTCCAAGTTGTAGGACCTTGTGTGAACAGTTCACAATCAATAACTGCAGAATCGGCTGCTTTCTGCCACTGGAATTAAAAGCCGCATCATGTCCTCCCATATGCACAAGGCTGAACACTGTTAATGATTAAGCTAAAGAGGAAACAATGCTCCGTTGTATGTCAACTTTAACAGAAGGGGACAACGTGATTCCGCAACAGAAGGACCTTTCTGTTCCAAAATACCCCTGCTCATCATAAAACTAATCAGGAGCTAATCATGTGACGTCGACATTCCTGTGTAAGCTTCCTGTCAGCCATGACGACTATCACCCTAAAAGGGCCTGTGATTAAATGAACTCTGATCAACAAGACCCAAACCCGCAGGCAATCATCAATAATTAATGGACCACAACAAAGGGTCCATAACAGCGTGTCTGTCCAGGACTTGTGACCTGCTCGTGAGAATTTTTACAAACACACGAACTTTTCACATAAAATAACCTCAAAAAGGGACAACCAGTGAAGAATCTGAAAGGTTTAACTATATTCACAAATAATATGTTTTATGTCTTATATTTGTTTGATGTCGTTCAAATGTAATCGGTTGGCAACTTTAACCAATGTCTTATTGTTTGGTAGCAGATAGTGCTATTAATGTGTGGTGTTAGAGATTGGAAAGTTTTTAGTGTTGAACGAAAGATTCACGTTATTGGCTTAAACTTGGAGGGCGACATGCTTAATCAATGTACAAAAGAGAAACAGTTAAAGGGCGCGTCTAGAGCTCCTGCAACAGCATCCCATTGAAGAGCGAGTCCGTGGGATGGAACAACATCCACTGGATAAAACCCAAGGCCGAACTAATGCCGTGCTTGCGTGCTTGCCCTTCAAGACCACCGGCTTTCGTAGCCATACAGGAGTGCTTGCACGTCATCAAAGAACTTCAATTTTTCCGTGACCGAATCTTCAAGGCTAACGCAGCCGCGCAAACGAAAAGGACTCAGAAGAAACTTTGTCCGCGCAGCCAAGGCAAGAAGAGCTGTTGTTGGATCGTCCAAAAGCGCCCGGGCAGTCAACTGGACCAATCAAGGCAAAGGTAACCCCCAGACGTCATTTACGACAGGCGAATCCCAGCCGGTATTTCCCCTTCAATTGCGAGGCGTTACGCAGCCAAAGTAGACTAAATTGAACGCCAGTAACCTCCGCTTTCCAGCAGGCAAATCCACAAGTAAGGCAAACAAAAACCCCTCTATCTATTGCTGCCTATGGTGCAAAGTGGTTATTTAGTTGTAAAGATAACTAATGCTCTGCTTTTACACTTAGTTTTCGGTATACGCCGGTGAATTTAGTTAGAGTTGTTCTCCAGTAAACTCACATCATAAATCGTGTTGCAAACTGTGGGTATGTGTATGTTGTTTAGTGGTTGTGTGTGTGTCATTAGTTAGATCCGTAATTAGAGGAGCTTGATAAAATTCTTGTTTCAATCTATAAAAGACAAGAATTATTGTCGCTTTGGTGGTGTTATTTTAAGATTAAACTTTGCATAGATTCTGTGCTAGAGCTCATAGCGTACTAAATTATCATTCTGTTTGTAGTATTGCTCCATAAGAAGGAATATCAACAGACTTGTAAGGCTATACTGAATTTTAAGTTCGGTGGATCGAACCGTTTGATGAAGGTTATAAACGAATGTACCTTTGGAATCAGTTAAAAGTAAAGGCAGTCGAAATCTCTAGATTTGGATTCTTCTTAAAGAAAAAAGAGCGAACATTTCCTTATACAACGATCGGGTTTGCATGGTAAATTGGACAGTGTTTATAAAAATACAGGTGAGGTACATCCACAAGACACATTAGGCGCGCTTTTGCCACTGCATGGTACGGCTCGGTTCGGCTCGGTACGGTTTTCAACTCGGCGAGGAACGGTTCGGCTCGCTTCGCTTTCCTTCTCCACTGCTTGGTTACGGACTCGACTTGGTACGGCCCGGTTTGGTTCGCTTTAGCTAGGTTGCTGTCCACTGCAGTTAGTACGCTTGACAAAGTGGGTGGGACGATCGTTAAATTAGTTTGCCGCCTCCTACTGTCATGCATCATAGTAAGAGCCATATTTCAAAAGCACACACAGAAACACATGGAGCCTGTCAGGAATGTGTTCTTGATTCTCGGATGTGGATGTTTAACGTCAAAGACGGAGAAAGAAATGTGTTACAAATGAGGGCTGATGGCAGCAAAACAAATTACTGCAAAAAAAAAAACCAAACGAGTCTGGAAACTTTACAACGAGCGAAAGCTGAGCACATCACTCGATTGGCACGACGCGCACGAGGGTAAGCTAATCTGTTAGGGTCTCAATCGCTATATTGTCACAAAGCATAAGGATTCGCTGACAATTGTAGGTATAAAATGTGTACTCTCGTATTTCAGATGTATCATATTTGCAAAAGTCGCCGGTCACAGACCATCTGTTTTGGACATTTATAACAGCGCTTCTGAGTGGGGGGTGTGATTGTCATGGGTTTACAAACACGCAGTGGTTGGAGAACTTTAGAAGTCGGAAGAAAAGAAACTTTTATTAATTGTGCAACAAACTGCTGTCCTGCGTGGAGAGGACGGTACACAACACTTCCGCAGTGTGTGTGTACCTCAAAGAAAGAGAGCCAGTGCACTGTGGAAAGCTTTGCTATCCGAATAGGTGACACGCTGTTGTTCGGTAAGTGTGGGTGTAAATACACTTGTTGTGCGTATGTGAAAAAACCAACAGTTTTCCCTTGCATATTTAGTTACCAATTTATTTAATATATTAATAATAAATAGCTCATATAAAGGTAAGGACTCCGGCGTTGATAAGTTGACCACTGTTTATGGAAATCTGTTTTGCAGCAGGGACATTAAATCTTAATTTAGTCCAGGAGTGCAAAATTATTAATCTGTAACATTTGAATATTTTGAATAGGAATTATCACTCATAATCACTCAATCATGTTTTCTAGGTTTGTTCACTGACATGCAATTACAGCATCATCAGGGCTCTTATCCAATGGTGTGCACCTTTGGAGAAATTAATTATCACATGTTCTGTTTAAAGCTTTTGTCAACGAATAGATTTTTGTCATTTTTGGCCCAAACACTATTTTTTAAACCACGAGCAGTATATGATACAAATACTAATCGGTTTTAAAGCTGAGTTTAAGGTAATAAGGTACTCTTCATCTTTAAATGTGACATTTAGCTTGATGAAACCGTTGCTCTTATCCACAGCACCATAACAAAGGAAAAGTACACGTTTGACAAGTAAAATGTATTTAAGAAAAATGTAAACAGATTTTTTAACCGTTAAACCAAAGTACTATGTATGTAGTGCAAAAAATGTCTATAAAGAAAGCATATAAAGACATATGAGAAAGACAAATTTAAAAGTAAAGAATGTACCACCAAGCAAACTTTAAATATGAAAATTATGTAGTGCAACAATCATCAAATAGCCATATAGAAACTTAAAAGTAAAAAATTTACCCTAAACAAACTTTAAATGATTGTGTGCACAACTTATAGTAGTAGAAAAACTCACAGGAAAACAATCCGTTAAAAAATTACCTATTTCCTGTTGAAAGTATGGACTAGGGAGGTTTAGTCGAGGCAGAGAGAGGATTTCTGTTCTTGTCAGCAGGTTCGTCACTGTCGTTCTGTTATTCATCGCCTGTACAAGATTCCCATGACGTTGAGAAAGGCTTGATTGATGCAGCCGTTTGTACATTACTCACTCTGTAAGCGCTTCTGCTCCCTTGCTTGCGGGCCTAATCTATTGCCATCTGCAAATGGTAGCTCCCGTGCCCGGTTAGTTCCTGCTATTGAATATCAGCCACCTGCAGCTATCTGAAAACAGGCAGATGCTCCTGATGGTGCCATGTTCTTTCCTCTTGCCGGACACAAGAAAGAAAAGATAATTGTGATTTTTTTTTCTAAAAGTTTTTGCTAAATCAAAAAAAAAAAAAATTGAGAGTAAAATAAGGTATCAGGATCATCGATTATTTATGAAAGAAACTGTCATTCAAAAACCCCATGATTACAGTGTGAACGAATCAAAGTTACAGAGTAGCAATATGTAGTCATGGTGCGCAAACGATTTCATGATATAATCCAATTTTAGTGCAGGCTTTCAAAACGACATAAGAAAAGGATTAGGTAAGCTAGTCGAAATATATGATTCTGTAACATTAAGTGTTTTAGCATATTTCCTCAGGGTGGACAGAAAGTAACCACAAATCAAGGACTTGAGTAAAAGTAACAGGATCCTATTTATATAAAATATACTCCAGTAAAAGACTATCACTTTTTCCATGTTACTCAAGTGAAAGTACACAAGTACTAATTTTTTAGGTATTAAGTTAAAAAGTACTGAAAGATATAGTTGCAATGTTATATAGGCTACTTAATTTCATTTTATATTAAGCACATATTTTTTGATATCTACTGACTCAAAAATACCTGGGATTTTGTCCAAACATAACACTTTATGGAGTCACGAATATTTTTTGTTGTTGATATGGATATGTTGATGAGAGTAATGTTCACTGTGAAGGCTTACACTGTGATGTCATGAGAGAAAAACAGCAGATGCCCATCTGATTTCACAGTAAGAAAAAAGTATTTCAAGTTGTTGTTTTTGTACATGTAAACTTGGCTAAATATAAAAAAAAACCGGACTACGCCACCGAGGTTACTGCTCCACCTAGGAAAGTAAATTAATAAAGAAAAATAAATAAAAATACCCAACAAGAGAATTTAACCAAAAAGAATTACAACAAAAAGGACCCTTGTGGTTCGATTCTTGCATCAAGACAGAGGACGTGACTTTTCAAAAAGTTATACAAAAATATCCGCACAAGGAAAATCATCATTTAACAAAAAAAACATCTAAAAATAGATCTCATTACCAATTACCAATTAGATACCCACAATTAATAAGAGGACCATAATAAACCCATTTACCAGAGAGGGGACAAACACCACACAGCAAATCAGGGGAACCAAAGGTTCAAGACAAGTGATCACCAAAAAAAAATAAAAACAAAGGAAACAATACTCAACAGAAACAAATACCCTCACCACTTATGTGTTAAGCTTCAATATCACAGTTCAAAGACTCAATGCTCGGTATACATGCAATAAAATGGGTAATTACGAGAAAAGCAAACAAAAGTAGTATACACCACAAACAACCTTAAAAGTACAATTACTAAGAGTTTAAGACGTTTGAAGCTCCTTTAAACTGACCAGCTTACCAGCGTGTTAGTTTGATATAACAGCCCATGGAACACGCCTGTCTAATATTCAAGAATTCATAAACGAGCAAGGCTCGTTAAAGAGCTCAATGGATACAGCGGTTCAAACCGCGACGTCACCTGCGTTCAGTGTGCGAACAGTACAACTAAAACTAGTGACACAAAAGTAAATATAAACAAAACGAAACAAACAGCATCTAGCGCTCTTGGGCTCGCACCTGCAATTAGAAACAGGGGAATAAGACATAATTGTAATTTCTCCTCCCACAAGAGGGAAAACCCACAAAAGTTTCTTACCTCGTAGGAATTTCTACAGCTCTAGTGAAAAATTGATGTACCGCTGCGGTCGCCACTTCACACACACACTCAGATGAAATCATCTTTAGACTATAATCTGGGATGAGAAAAGGGCAATCCCATAAAAACAACTCACCAGCGAGGCAACGCAAATCAAAATGAGCAGCCTGTTACTACACAGCACAGAGAAGATGTCAGTGCCCCACTTCCACAGGCTTTTAGCACGCACTAAAACCGAACGCACCTCATGTTGCGCCCGCCACAGGTTGTACTCAATGTCAAGCCACGGTTTTTTAATGCCAGTGGCCTATCTTACCATGTAAAATATACGCAAACATTAAAAAAATTACTCTACTTCAATGAGCCAAACTGAACATTAGGTTCTCAACCCGTTACATTCTACCCCTAGTTTTAAATCCGTCGCCCGACGATATCCAACTCCCAAGGCTAAAAGAGTTGGAAACACGGTAGTAAACAGCTAGGTGCGAATTCACAATAACCCGTCTAAACCCCATTGCCTCTGGAAGTGGTGGGCATTGGAATGGTAGCTGCATTTGTGCGGTGTGGTCCGACGTAACGGTTGGCACAGTAAGTGGTACCCTCACGTCACTGAGGGATCGCTTAGGCACATCATCATGGACCAAAGGAGACCAGGATATTCTACTAGAGACGTGAAGGACACCCTCAGAGCGTTTGTGCAAAAATGGACGTATCGTAATGGTGAAAATGGACAACAATTGTTATGTCACTGGGGGAGGAGCTTCTGCTCGGACGGACAACAATAGCCATGCATCCAGTATATCATCCTCGCAGAGTCCAACAATGATGTTTGATCAGACTCTGAAAAGAGAGGGTTAAAAGGTTCTGCCAAATTCTGACCAGCCGGTGGATCTTAAACAGGGTACGATGACATGTCTTAACTTTCCAAATTTCAACAGGGAGCAATAGTGTACACTGATCCACAGGAGTTCGGGGTCGCAGCACTTTATAAAGAAACCGAACCCAGCGATTCTTGGATCTTTGCCGGCCTCCCACCAACGTCCGCAAATACACCAGCTGACCTTGCTCCAAAAGGCTCATCCTGTTACTCTCAATCATGCGCTCTTTTCTACGTTCTGCTGCAGCATTCAGCGACCTCTATTGCGCCATCAAAGGACACTTGAAGTCTTGCTTGAATGGTCATAAATCCAGTCATGGACGCTGCCCTGAGTAGGAGTCTCAATTCTACCAAGAGGCAAACAACAGGCAATTGTGGGTCTTGCCCAACATTCAGAAATAGGGGGATTCACCTGTAGGACTGGTGCGGGGTAGTTTTATAAGAAAAAAACACTTGAGGGAGTATGATGCACAGTTCTTCTTCTTACAAGAAGGAAAGTAAGCAGCAAATTGTGCAGTGTGCGATAAATCTCTGCATTGACCCTTTCTAGTAGGATGAGCTGGGGTGGGCCGACTCCGTTCAATGCCATACAATGAACACAACTGTGAAGAAGACTGCTTCGAATTCCTCCCTTGGTGCGAGGGAATCGAATTGGGCACGCCAAAAACTTGTAGGAACCACTCATTAACGAACACTTTGCCACCGTAGATGCTCTCTCGTCACGAGTAGCAAGGCCTGGGTTATTGGAAAACAACATCTGTTAGAACACGAACAATCTCCATTCCATTTCTGGGAGGCTCGATCAAACTGAACGTCGATCGCCAGATTTGGATTAGGCCTTGCGAGCCAAACAAGAACCATATAAGTCTGCAACCGAGGGAAGACATCTTAAGAAACAGTACAGGCTCACATTGCTGGCACCAAACGCTTCACATCCTCACACATACCTGGCCAGAAAGAAAACACCTTTGTCTCACCAGCTCTGTTGTACGCTCCACTCCCGATGGCCCTGCTCATCATGAAGCTGCGCATCAACAGAGTTTTTAAAGAGGTCGGAGCAAAAGATGAAGAAAGGACTACACCACCGCCCTGGGGATGGTAACACGGACGGTACACTACACCATCCTTCACCTGTTAATCTTTTCCATTGTTTCAGGAGTTTACCCCATCTGCCACACAACCTGCCCTCTTCACGTGAAAGGATTGGGGCCCGCTCTCAATAACTTCAGGAATAATCCCAATACTGCATCTGCTCTGTAAACCGTATAAAATCTGCAGAGAATAGCCAGGGAAAGTGGGAATAGATGCTTGATTCCCTCTCTGGGATTCGTAGAAGGCGAATTGTGGAGGAGGACACTGGCAGGGAACTTCCTGGAAATCTAGCTTCGTAACACAGGTCAGCAGGGTACTGGTCGCGGAGCGTGCGTCGCATTACATTACCCGTCCAGAAGATACTTAATGCTGAAGCAAAAAGCGGCGAGTTGGCAGCATCTCTGTTATAAAAGCCCCAAGTTCAGAAGTATGGATGGGTAACTCAGAGGTATTATTATCCGTGTATCCAGACACTTGTGTCCAAGTAATACCCGAAATTTCTCGGTCAATGCCCAATTTCAGGGCAAAGAAATTCAAGTTTATGGAAATATAATGGACATTTCCTCTATGAAGGCCTTAAAACCACGACTAGCAATACGCTACTGGTCGAACTCTTCCCTCCTGTTCTGTGACAGGACTGCTCCCATCCGCTTAACTGGCATCCACTTCTAAGATAAATGCAAGGAGAAGTCAGCATAAGCAACAAAAAAAAGGAGCACTCAACAACCGTGCTTTCAGGATATCAAAACCTCTGCTGACACTCCTCTGTCCAAGCTCCCTACAAGACGGGATGGGCCCTGCTTTTTAGCTCCAGTCAGGTCGCTACCAGAGATGAATGGGGCAGCCATTTTGGCAAAAGACTCCACGAAACCGCCTGTAATAGCTTGCAAAATGCCCAAAAATGACCGAAGTCTGACACCTGCTGGGGAGGCTGCCAATTAGCAACTTTTGCATCAATTTTCTTTGGATAGGTGCCACCCCCTTGGGCAGTAATTTCAAATGCCCACGTAGTTCACCGCAGCCTGGAAAGAACGAACATTCTCCAATTAGCCTCAAAACCTTCTTGTTGTAACCGCTGCAGGACCCCCTCCAGCCGTTGCAAAAAAATGCTCAGGACACTGTGGAAGAAAAGACAATAAAACATCGTCCAGATAAAAGCAACGAATGATTGAAAATGTGGCGAGCCAAACATACGCTCCATCAGGTCTCTGAAATGTACTAGGTGCATTGCACAGGCACGAAGGCCATCATATTCCAACATATAATCCAAAAGGTGTGCAGAAGGCCGTCTTCATCCTGTCCTTTAAGCAACAGGGACTTGCTGTAGACACTAGCAAGATCCATTGCAGGAACCACCTGGCACATGCCCAGCATGCCAAGGATTCTTCAATATTGGTAATGGAAAGAATCTTTTCTGGTTTATGTTAAGTTGACGATAGTCAACACACATTCGCAGGCACCATCATTTTCTTCACAGGGACAATGGGATGGGAGAGAGAAGCTAAGGCTGCTACTTCTCTTATAATTGGAGTTTCCAGCACCTGAGGTAAGATGAGCTTACTGGCGTCCTATTCTGAGGGAGGCATGAGTTATAACGCTGCCTACAGGAACCCTATCAGTCAAAGGAAAGTGAATGTCATGTGTTATCACAGTAGACAGCACAGATCGCTATCAGGTGCTGAAAAACACAGAAGAGTATTTGAATAGTAGAGCCCTAACTTGACACTGTTCTCAGGGGTCATCAGAGACAGATCAACAGAATCTATCTTGTCTTGTAGAGAACCTACAGTCATCTGGGAAGAAACAGTGGCCTGCACACTCAAGGGGACATCCTCTACCACCAGGCGGGGTAACTGCACCACAGTTACTGGAACTACTAAGCACCAAGAACAGTCGTGCATAAGGTTAAACATCAACTACTCCCACATAATGAACTGGAACATAAACCTGGCCACGAACTTCAAAAAAACTAAAACTTGATCAATGGCAGGGGAGGTCAAAGACCAGCTGACTGAGCCCACCCCTCGAAGGCTCCAAATATACAGTAAACCCAGTATATGATGAGAACCACGTAACAGGAATAAACTTCATGGTGCCACCTGGTACCAAGATACACCTGCCCCCTCGAAACCGAAACACGTGCTGAAGAATCTAAAGGGGCATAATTGGGCTGATGGCACTTCTGTAAGGCTTGTTGCCAACGAATTAGGGGGCCTGCTGCACTAAGCGGTCTCAAAGAGAGTTCTGTCCATGAACGTCCAAACAAGTCATGATAGCATTCTCGACTAACATCATGCCCAAACCACCAGCACCCTGAGAAGGAGTACCTAGAGAATCTTAACTATGCGCCGCAACGTTTAGGAATCACTTTACAAAGACTTCAACGTCCAGCTCTAAAAGCCTATATATTTGGATATCTAGGCCATTGGCAGCTTAAGCTGCAACCAATGACAGGAAGCTGAAGTTTTTCCAAACCCCATGGCTTTCAAGTTCTGCAAATAAAAACAACAATAACTTTCAGTCCACCGTCGACACCATTGAGCCGGTGTCTAACAAACAGGGAATAACACCCCCACCACCACAACAGTCACTGGGGGATGGTGCTCATAAAGGGGCAATATTTCTACATTCAGGAAAAACAGCATCTGAGCCAAAAACACATAGCCTCTGCATTGGGCCGGGAGCACAGAATAGGTACTAGTTTCCTGAAAGGTAAAAGGGGGGGGGGAATGGGGCTTGTCACTACTGGCGAGGAGGGCAGTGAAGGAGAAGGATAACTCTCGATGACAAACTTTGCGAACACAATCACGGGCAAATGCCAGGCGGTGGCACTTCCTACAGAAATATTAACCCCTGTTAAAAGGACTTGCGGTAAAAAGGGCGATTCTTGGGGCCGCCTGTTGAAGCGAAAGTCACAATACGGGTTAAACTGATAAAGCTGTTCTTGCTGCTTTTGAGCATTCTCCTTTAGCTCTGTAAGTCGGAAGTTTGTAGAAGCTGGCGCAGACCATAAACCCCATACTGAAGCCATATAGTAGAAGTTTGACCAAACTACGACCAACTGGTACTCTCAACATACCTCCGTTCCACTAATGCTTTCCCCTCTAAACATCAAGACAAAGTAGCCCTAGAGTGTGGGTACAAACCTGTTTTACTTCCTTTGCGAAGGGCGAATCCAGCACAGACTCTACAATTGGTCACGCAACCGCATCAGAATGGGCATTACCATTTGGAGCATTTTTATACTTTTCGACATTAAGACAAGAAGGGCATGTGAAAAATTCCTGGAGGCGTGATCCCCCTCTAGTGTCGTCGAGAGAAGAAATTATTCCTGCACAAAACAATATATGATTCCGGGCAGCCATTCAGCTCAGTAAGTATTTAATAAATTATCGGGGTTGTCCCCGGTCTTCGCTAGGCCTAAATTTTATTCGTCCATAGCTTCCCTCTAAATGGTCTACAGAAAGTGTGCTTTATCAAAATAGATAAGTGGCGAAACACGCATACTGGCCTTTACTTCCTCTAGCCAATCAGCTAAAGCAAATTCCGGTACGGACCCATAAAAACAGGAACATTTCCTCTCCCTAGGAACATAAATCAATCCTTTCCGGTCACTACTGGAATTGACCGTTGGAGGAAGAATCTGCGGTCCATGTCCAACCCCCGCCCCCCTCTGATTAAACTCAGAGGACGCAGAGCAACTCGGGACTTGCCTGACCCTCCAAACGTTCTGCCGCAGGTGTTCCTTATCAGCCTTAAGTTGGGGCTACCATGTTCTCGCAATGGCTGCACGCTCATCTCTCATAGTAGCAATCAAGTGACATACCAAACACTGATTCTGAACGCGCTTAGCTAGACTGTTTTTGATGAAAAAAGCAAAAAAAAAAAAAAAATACAAATTGATATCACAAACAAAGTAATAGTCCCGTCTCTGCGTCACATACAAAATGAAAACTCCTGCCGACTAACGCCCAAATTGTACCTTTGGCTAAAATATAAACACAAACAAAACCCGACTACGCAACCTAGGGTTACTGCTCCACCTAGGAAAGTAAATAATTAAAAAATAGAATAACAAATAACCACAACAATAGAAATTTAACCAAAAAGAATTATACAACAAAAGGGACCCTTGCTGGTTCGATTTGCATAAAAGACAGAGAAGTGAATTTCCAAAAAGTATACAAAAATTTATTCAGCACAAGGAAAAATCATCCTTTAAAACATCCTAACAAATAGATCTCATACAAATTACCAATTAGAGTACCCAGTAATTTATATAGAGACATAATATAACACACTTTAACAGAGAGGGACAAAACCACACAGCAAATCAGTGACCCAAAGGTAAGACAGTGATCACCAAAAAAAATAAAAAAGGGATGAAGCGGCGGGGGGGACCAAAAGAAAACCAAATACCGCTCCCACTTCTGTTAGCTTTCAATATCCACAGTTTCAAATACTCAATGGGGATATCACTGGGCAAATAAATTGGTAATTACGAAGAAAAAGAAAACCAAAAGTAGTATACACACAAACAAACTAAAACGACATTTACTACTATTTTAAGGACCGTTGAAGCTACTTAAACTGAACCCAGCTACCCAGCGGTGGGGTGGTAGTTTGATATAAACAAGCCCATGGAACACACCCCTGTCTAATATCTCAAATAACTATCATAACGAGCAAGGCTCGTTAAACGAAGCTCAATGGATTACAGCGTTCAAAAATCAGCGACGTCCCTGCCTCAGTCTTGCGAGACAGTACAATAAAACAGTGACACAAGTAAATATAAACAAAAACGAAACAAACACAGCAGCTAGCGCTCTTTGGGGCGGCACCTGCAATAAAAACATCACGAATAATACATTAATTGTAATTTCTTTCTCCCCTCCCAAAGAGGGAAACCCACCATAACGTTTTTTACCTCCGTAGGAACTTCTTAAGCTATAGTGAACTTGAAATGCTAACCGCGCTCGCCACTCTTCACACACACACTCCTGTGCAAACACATATTTAGACTATAATCTGTGACTGAGGCAAAAGGGCAGTCCAAAAAAACAACTCACCAGAGAGGGCAACCGCCAATTCAAAATGAGCAGCCTGTTACTACACATCACAGAGCAAGAATGGGACAGGTGCCCCACTTCCACAGGCTTCGGCTTTATCACCAGCCACTAAAAACCGAGACGCACCTTTCATGATTCGCCGCACAGGTGTACTCAATGTCACAGCCACGGTTTAAATGGCCAGTGGGCGTATCTTACAATTTAAAAATATTACGAAAAACATTAAAAATTATCTACTTCCAATGAGCCAAACTGAACATTCGGGAATTCTCAAACCCGTTTGACATACCGAACATCACAGTTATATATGACATGATAATAAGGCCTGAAGTTCAGTATAATATAATTTAAAAAACACCCGCTGGCCAAACAGGGATGCATCCTCTTTCCCGCTTTGATAATTACTTGTATTTACCATGTTTCTGAACATCCACATTCTTTCACCACTTTTTTTCCCCTCCCCAGATGTAATATGTATATATATATATAGGCGGTTTGAATAAAATATTGGACATCATTTATAAAAATTACCTCAACTTAGGACCAGCAAGCTTGTTAGCTAGACAGTTAGCATCAGCTTACAGAATTATGTACTTTTTTTCAGTACTGTTATGAATAAACAGTGTTTCAAGGAGGATTGGGGATCGTGTTGTCGACTGCGGGTAATAGTAAAGAAATAACAAATCAAAAACACTGTATTTCATACCTTTGTTCCGGGCGACACTGCTCGTGTGTTGGTGTCCGGTGAGCTGGTGCCGCGGTCGTGGAGGTTCTGGTGGTAGCCAAAGTGCATATAAGACACATCAAAAGAAAGAGGGCGATGGGACGTTGAGGCAAGCACTGGCTAAGAGACAGATGACAAAAAGGGGGAAAAATGCTACACGACAAGGGGGGATATCAAAATCGGGTACGGGGTATGGCATCTGAAACAAAAATTTATTTGTACAATGTTTTTAATGCCACAAATTACAGCAACAGGCAAATCACTATCACAACAATAAACAAATCCAGAACAGTTTACATAATAATAGAATCGGCATGGGCAGTTGGATGATATTAGTCACAAACATTACATAACACAAATCCAAAAATCAGATTAATAATACATTGTCCCAGACGGCAACCACAAGGTGGCCGAGTCCCAGGGCACCCTCAAATACATCCCGAGTATGCTCGGCAGGGTCGACCTTCCGTAAGATAGGCGTCCATGGGTGTGGGTCGCAGCCACGGGTTGCCAACGTTGCTGTTCGTGTTTGCACCACTGTCCGGCCGGTGGGGTGGTGGAGGGGGGGGCCTTTGGTAGGTGGGGGGGGGTCCTGGCTGGGGGGAGGGTCATGGTGTGGTGATGGGGGTGTTTTTAATTTGTACCTACAGCTGTTTGTAGATGAACATGTTCGTGTGTTACTCCGTGTGCGGCTACGAGCTGTGCTACTCTTGGGAACGAACTTTTGTCATTCGGCCTGTTGCCCCGATACCTAACATCTCGCTTGGATTCCGCTCCTACTAACGTAAACACCGAACAGCAGAAAATAATACCACGATCAATCACCTCGTCCACTTACCAAGACGGAAGTAAAGCATGTTCTATTTTTGAAAATTTTTAAAATCTTTTATCAAGTATAATACTCTAAAAAAACCTGCTACCGGCGTTGGCATAGTATGTACGGGCTATTTAAAATCCTAAAGCGTATTATTTAGTTGTGCAATAGGTCGCGCAAGAAAATCACAAATAGACGACTGGTAGTGACGATTCTGTCTGAAACAAAACATCAATGACATCTGCATTGTTTTTTACACGGTCGCACAGTTTTAGTATCTGTGACGCGTATGCGACTTGGAACCTCCACAGAGGTGGTACCATTTAAAAGCGAAGCACTAAAGCGAAGCCGTACGGTTACCGTGTGGCGCCCGTGCCGGATAAGAGAAATGCGCCATAACACTGAGCCGGTACCGAACCGAGCCGGTACCCGTACCATTGCGAGTGCCGCTGGAAAGCGCCAAGCGAGCCGTGCACGTACCGACACCCGTACCCTTACCATGGCAGTGGAGCGAAGCGCCAATTATCACCGTACAGAAATACAAAAACATCTAACCAACTTCAATAAAAAATCTGAAAGGTTTCTTAGGGTATGGGTATTTTGTGCGTACTTGCTATCATGGTTGTTTAATGGATCGTAGTTTTATGATTAGGTGCAGCAAATTACTATGCAATGTGGTGTGCAAATAACACAGTGCTACACACATCCTAAACCAAAATGCAACTTTTACAATGGTGATGATTTGTTTGAGATGTGGGATGTGGGGGGTAGATCTGATTTAGTTATGTAGGAGGGGGGGTATAGAACAAACACACGGAAGGTAGAGCTGGTAGAGATCTCAGTGCGATCTCGTAAAATACTGCAACAACAATGTTACAGACAGTACACGAGCAAATTGGTCTCGTCGTGATAAAATATTATCACACAACAACGTGCACAACCATCGATGTGTTGCGATTGTGCTGAAGTTCTGACGGATGAAGATCAGCACTGTTGCAATATTCAACCATGTCAAACGGTGAACATAAAGCCATCAGACTATATTTATTTTGAGTTTAACACAAAACGATGTATTGAAAACAGCGTTCCATACAGCAAATTGATATTTATTGCAGCCACGCAGAGCTGGGTGAGGAATTATACGGTAGAAGGTTGGTTGACTGTGTAGACAGATTGTTCAAACATTTTCAGACGGGGGGGACCAAAAACGCTTGATCGGTTTCACATTTATCGCACACAATTAGTCTCAGCTTTCGACTTCTTTTATATTGCTCGAGTATTTCACTAGTCAGGCGACTACTATGCCCCCCAAAAAATTATACTCCAAGGCTGTAGACTTGTTTTATATGTACACCAAGTCTTTTAAAAACAGAGATACATCGATCAGCTATAGCTTCTTGCTGATGAAATTGTCAGAAATGCCATCTGCTTGTAAACCTAAGACACCAGTGAAAAATGGTTCTTTCCCCATCATTTTAATTGCTTGCAGAATGCAAATTATGTGGGTCCGTATCCATCTAAAGAACACTATGGATATCAGACGATGTTTGACGCTCTGAACATGTAAAAATTTGATTCATGGTACGAGAGCGTAACAGGGGAGGGTGATTGACTTCAAAAAGCAACTAGGTTTGTAACTGCAAGAACGATGTTGTTTTGTTGCGAGAGGCTTGCATGAAATACAGAAAAGAGTTTATAGAGTGTACAAACATAGACCCTTCGCGATGTATACATGCCTAGTCGGATGTGCTATGAAAGTGTTCAAAAACCACTTCTTTTTAAAAACCAAAGACACAACTAGCCCAAACGCCAAAACTTTCTTCTATTCAGTATTAATATATAAAAAGTATGCATTTGTAACTTGTATTATTTTCTTGATTTTACTGGTTATACTACTACTTTTTCTTCTTTATAATAAAAAAAAATTAATAAACGATTTTTTTTTTGTTCTGTTTTGAAATATTTCAACCCTCACCTCAGTGCCTCCTACCTGTGGGTATCGCTGTTTGAACAGTGTTATTCTGCCTTCCTGTGCTGCTGTTTTGTGATCGGTAGCTCCGTGTAGTCTTTGTTTTTCCTGTAGAATCTTTTTATTATTATCACTCTCTGTTGTTTAAAGTGATAAAATATAACCTTAATTCCACCATATTTCTGATATTATCTATCAATCTAATCTGATTAATTGGATTGTTCACTTTTTATTTTAAATAGCGAGTGCGAGTGCACCTTGCATCGCGTTTACGTTCATCAAACAACTGTGGTAAGAATCTTTCATGCAAGCACGGGTGAGTAATGGCTTCGCGCTGCTATTGTTTATTGCACTGCTTGCCAACATGTATAGTTATCTGTCTCTCTGTCGGTGATGAGGGATTCACCTGTGATAAAATGCAGGGAAATAGGTTAGGCTGACAGAGAAGATTTCAGAATTAGAAGACAACGCATCCACAAACTTGTAATTGAGGACAGTAAGAATGTGAGGGCTACTAGATACGGCCTTTGGATGCGTCTAGCTCAGGGAGTCCTGTCACACAGTTGTTCGGTTCCGGTAACAGGGCCTTTGCAGCAGGGCAACTGGTGAGTCGTGGGTCTAAACACCACTCTTCTGTTCCGATCAAAACATTACAAACAGGTTCTCCCCACTCAGTGATGCACCCACTGAGAAAACTGATAGGCTTGAAAGTGCTCCTAGTTATTGGTGATTCTATTGTACTGGAACGTGAAAATAGAGACACCTGCCACCATAGTCCAATGTTTACCGGGAGCCAGAGCGCCTGACATCTTAGCAAATTTAAAGGTGCTGGCTAATGCTATGACGTAAATACAGTAAGATTGTTATTCACGCCGGTGCTAATGATGTTCGACTTCGCCAGTCGGAGATCACTAAAAATATAACATAAAGAGGTGTGGGAACTTGCAAGCATGATGTCAGACACGGTTAAAAGGCGCTGCTGTGCTCTGGTTCCCTCTCTCGCTTACCGGGTGATGAGTGAGATGCATAGCAGATTGTTATCACCTCAAAATGGCTGGATGTCTAAGTGGTGCCAACAAGACAGAATAACATAGGTGTTCATAGACAATTGGACAAGCTTTTGGGGGCAGACCTGACCTCCTGGGGTGGTGCCGCTTTCTTTCTAGAAATATGGCACATAGTCTTAGAGTTGGTACTTGACTAACCTGGGGCCCCCGGTCAGGAAGCAGACAGACTGGCTAAACCGCCCGTCTGCTAGCCGCCTCCAGTCACAGAATTCCAGTTAACTTCAGCACATAGAGAAGTCTTTCACCCCTTTTAGATATCACACTATAGAGACTGTGTCTGGGCTTCCCCAGTTAGAAAATACAAAAAACGTCCAAACCAATTTAAAAGCAAAAATTTAACAAATAAAACTAACAGATGAGAACCCAATATGGAATAAACAGCAATGATAAGCTTGGGGGGGTTATTGAAAAAAATGTGTGATCAGGTACCCTTTCTATGAAAAGCACTTTGGTTGTAAATACTATGATCACTGATCATAATCTAGCGATGCATATACTGTTGCACAGAAACCTGGCTAAAACCTGATGATTACATTGCTTTAAATGAGTGCTACACCCCAAGATTACTGTTTAAACATGAGCCACAACCAAAAGGTAAAGGGGGACGGTGTTGCTTCAATTTTATAACAAACAAAATTTATAACAATTTGTCAGGATTTTCCGCAGACGGGCAGGCTTCAATGATATAACTCGCTTTGAAGTATTGGGCACAGTGGCTTAATATAACATCAGGACTCCAGAGAAACAAAATGTTTCATGATAATCCCTGTGTGATGTTTGTACTGGCCACTGTATACAGGCCCCCAGGGGCACCATACAGACTTTTATAAGAAGTTTGCTGATTTTACATCCAAGTTAGGTGCTGGCATGCAGATAAAGTTTGACACACTTGTTGGTGATTTTCAATATCCATGCTGATTAATGAAAAAGATCCCTCATTGGGACTCGCATTTATAGACATTCTGAAGCTGCTATTGGGGTTAGACAACCAACGTCTCAGGACCCATACTCATATAGTCGAAATCAATACTCTACCGGATTTTTGTTAAGTACACAGTCACATGGAATACATGATGTTGATGGTGTTGAAATTTAGAATGGTTTTGCGATCATATAATCACCGAAGGCGTGATATCTAAGATCATTATTTTTAGGGGGTGGTTGTGCAAACTTTCATATAGCTAACAAACTGTAAATGTCCACTTCGTATCAGTTAACAGAGTATAGTACGAACCATCACTTCTACCACAAAAAGATCTGCTTTGTAGTGTAATCTTCCGGATGTATCAACAATTCCTTAGCATATCCAAACCCTCAGAACAACTTGATGATGTAATAGAACCTACTATGGACTCTCTCTTTTGGTTATAGCATTTTAAATACAGTTGCTCCTTTGATGAACTAAAGGTAAGGTTAAGGAAAACCAGTCTGACACCGCCGGTGGTGTAATGAGCACACTCGCACCCTAAAGAGAGCTGCCCGGAAAATGGTGGCGCGCAGCTGGAGGAAAACAAAAACTAGAAGTATTTCGTATTATTGCTTGGAGGGCAAGTAACCTATCTTACAGAAAAGCATTAAAAAATGCTAAATCTGATTACTTTTTCAGTCTCTCTTTAGGCAAGCAAACCACAAACATAACCCCAGCGTATTTATTTTAATACAGTGGCTAAAATTACAGAAAAAGAATAAAGGCATCAACAAGTGTGGACATTCGGTGCTCAACATCCGCCAACAGCAGTACAATAATGACTTTATGAACTACTTTACTTCTAAAGTCGATACTAGTAGAGATAAAAGATGGCAACATAATGCAGCCATCAGCGACGCAGTATCACATCAGACAGGTGCACTATAGATCCGCCTGAGGAACAGTTCCACTCATTCTCATACTAACATAGGAAGAGGAAGAACTGTATCAAACTTGTTAAAATCAGGGTGGGTAATACAACACAGTATGTTAGTTGACCCTATTCCATCTAAGCTCCTAAAAGAGGGCTTCCAGAAGTCATAGATCCTCTCTCTGATCCATTATTAATTCCCATCATTGTTATTAGGGTGTATGTCCCCAAAACCGCTGCACAACTGGCTGTTTATTGCAGCTGACTCTTAGTGCAAACAAACATACCACAACTTAGACCCCAAAGAACTAGTTAATTATAGGACCGACTCTCGAATCTCCCTTTTCTTTCCAAGATACTAGAAAAGTTAGGTAAGTACCTCACAATTAGAATTCTTCTTAGAGAAAAATGGCATCTGTGAGGATTTCCAGTCAGGATTTAGACCGTAGCATAGTACTGAAACTGCTCTCCTCAAAGTTACAAACATGGACCGCTGCTCTTATCATCTGATCCGTGGTTGTATCTCTCTATTAGTGCTATGGATCTTAGTGCTGCGTTCGACACTATTGACCACACTATTCTTTTGCATGATGACTAGAACACGTTTGTTGGCATTAATGGAAGTGCATTAGCAGACAGCTACAAATATATACTATATTGATGGAACCGCGCATCAAATTCGTAGCAGCTGAATGAAGAGGTATCATAATCGTGATCACAAGTGCAGTATGGAGTACCGCAAGGCTCAGTACTAGGGCCGTTACTCTTCACGCTTTACATGTTCCCCTTGGGAGATGATCATCAGGAAACACAGTGTTAGCTTTCACTGTTATGCTGATGTGATACTGCAGCTCTAGTAGTTTCTTCGTGCTTACGCCCCGGACCACGAAACATACCAATTTTGAAAAATTGAAAACTAAACGGAATGCATAGTCATATAAAAAAAACTGGTGATGACAAGTAATTTCTACTGCTAAATCTGAAAAAAACCAGAGGTGTTAATTATAGGGCCTAAAAGCTCTGCATGTAATGACCTAGAACGCTGTCTAAGCCTATGATGGCTCTGCTCTGTCAATCTTCGTTCATCAGTTAGGAACCTAGGTGTGCCTATTGATAGCAACCTTTCCTTAGAAAAGCCACGTTTCTAGCATTTGTAAAAACTGCATTTTTCCATCTCAAAAATATATCTAAATTCTACGGCTATGCTTCTCAATGTCAAATGCAGAAATGTTAATCCATGCGTTTATGACCTCAAGGTTAGACTATTGTAATGCTAACTATTGGGTGGTTGTTCGGCACGCTTAGTAAACCAAACTCCAGTTAGTCCAAAATGCAGCAGCTAGAGTTCTTACAAGAAACCAGGAAGTATGATCATATTAGACCGGTCCTGTCAACACTGCACTGGCTCCCTATCAAACATCGTATAGATTTTTAAACATCTTGCTTAATTACTTATAAAGCCCTGAAGGATTTAGGCACCTCAGTATTTGAAACGAGCTCTTGTTACATTTCATAGTCCTCCACGTCCCGCTCCGTTATCTCCAAAACTCTGGCAATTTGATAATACCTAGAATATCAAAAGTCAACTGCGGGCGGCAGATCCCTTCTCCTATTTTAGCGCCCAAACTCTGGAACTAACCTCCTAACATTGTTCGGAGGCAGACACACTCTTGCAGTTTAAGGCTTGCATTAATTAGGTAAACCGGAACCGGGAATACTTCCATAACACCCGATGTACTTGCTAACATCGTTAGAAGAAATGGCATCTACACTCCTTAGTCAGTTTTCTCTCTATTCCGAGGTCACCGTAGCCACCAGATCCAGTCTGTATCCAAGTCAAGGGTCACTTGCAGTCACCCGGATCCAGTATGTATCCAGCCCAGATGGTGGATCAGCACCTAGAAAGGACCTCTACAGCCCTGAAAAGACAGCAACCGAGACCAGGACTAGAGCCCCAGAGGACAGATCCCCTGTAAAGACCTTGTCTCAGACGCCCACCGGGACAGACCACAGGAAAACAGATGATTCTTCCTGCACATAGGACTTGCTGCAGCCTGGGAATGAACTGCTGGTTTCGTCTGGCGTCAGAGGAGAACTGGCCCCCCCAACTGAGCCTGGTTTCTCCCAAGGTTTTTTTCTCCCCTTCCGTCACTGATGGAGTTTTTGGTTCCTTGCCGCTGTCGCCTCTGGCTTGCTTAGTTAGGGGACACTCATTCATTTATAGCGATGTGATCGTTGACTTGATTGCAAAACTTATTGCACAAAAAGATACTATTTAAACCTGAACTGAGCGCACCAAATGATGGACATCACATGAATTCAATGATGAACTGCCTTCTAACTGTCATTTGCATTATTTGACACGTTTTCCATAATTATTGTACTACGTTTTTTTCTGTTTTATAATTAAAATGGATTAATGAACCTCACACAACACAATACATAACATATTACACGTTTTATAATTAAAATGGATTAATGAACCTCACACAATTTTGTTCATATTATTGTTCACAAGTAAGATATATAACTTTAAATTAGAGGGACTTTTCTTCGGGTCTTCGTTTTGGGTGGGAGCATCATCAGTGGAACATCTCCGGGGTTTCTCCTTGTACGACGTGCGATTGCATCAGCCTACCTGCGCGAGGCTGATGAGCGCATGCACAGTGTCTTCTCTCTTGGACATTCTCTGGTATGCTGATGTTTATCGTCAAAGCACGCATAGTTTTGCTCAATTTAGTGTGATTTATGTGATAGAAGCATTTTGATCTGGTTGGTTGTGATGAAGGTGTTAATTTAATTGAAATAAGATTTATGAAATTCATAATGTGCTTAACTAATTATTATATTACGCTCAGTGTTTACACGAGAGGAGAGGAAGCCATTGCCCCGTTGATCCACTGATAATGTTGGTCTGTTTACAGGTATGTTGTTTGATTTCGGTTGACTTAATAAACATGTATTGTGCCATAAGTTAGTGTTTGAAGAAATCCATTTGAATGATTCACGCTGTGCGTGGACCGCACGTCCGGTAAGCGCCTGCACATGGTGTGGTGCTAAATGTGTAGTTGAATGTTTCATTTGGATGTTACTAATGGCACCTGTAATTGTTTATCTGTTTCATTTAGTATGTTACATCATATGAATTTGAATTAACAAGTACATATTTGAATGTAATCTAGTATTGTACAAATTATAGAACGGATAGTATAAGACTAACGTAATCATAAGATTCAATAACACTGATTGGAGTGCATTAAAGGAGGAACATCCGGTCAATTTAACATTTAGCTCTGGGGTTGTTAAAATGTGGAGTGGCGGCAGTACATGAGAACAATTTGAAGCAAACACATTGTTGTTGCCTACGCAGTTTTCCATTCCTCCTTTTAATGCAATTGGCACCCAGTTGACTAAACACCGTGCGCAACTGTTGTAAAAATAGACAACAAACAAACGTTCATTTAACCTCTGAACCACACTGTCTTCAAAATTTGAGTTATACGTGCGCACGAACAGTGATTTCTTTCTTCTGAATAGGGAACCACTGTGAATCTGACTGCAGTAGCTGTGAAGTATATAAAGTGATAATTTCATGCCAGCATCCCTCTGTTTACCTTCTTTGTTTTCCAGTGAAGGTCACACAGTAAATCGATGGTTGACCCGAATTCTCATCTACCATATGATTCACAAACATTATTCCAAAACGTATGTTTTTATTAGGCCAACAAAACAACTACTTGACGTGGTTCTAGTCCTCCGTAAATTGACTATGTAGTACTTATAAATATAAGGCCGTAACATAAGTGAATAATACCTACTTCCAAACTTGTGTTCAGGTTTACTTGAGCCTACTGCGGGACGTATCACATGTGACAATTGACTCCAATGTGTATGCCTATCTATTCACAGCTAATGCAAGTCAGAGTTCAAACGCTGTTCACTCGGAATAAATCACTTCACATTGCTGGCACTTGTAATGACATTTCGAGGCTGTTAAGAACACATCTGCTAAACACGCATGTTTATCAACATGCACCCGGTTTCAGTCAACTGGGTGCAGATTTTAAAAGGAGGATAACACTGTAGGCAACACCGATTGCTTTCATTGTTCTCGGTACTGACAGCACTCCACATTTGCAAACAACAGAGCTAAATGGTGAAATTGACCGGAGTTCTCCTCTAATAAGAATGTTAATGTGATGTTTTATAAGGAAGACAATACATTTATATATTGTAATCCGTTTTCTTTATTTACATGCATTTCATTATTTATTTATTTATTTATTTATTTATTTTTATTGTGTAAGGTAATGATATCAGTTTACCTGCGCAAAGCTGATGAGTGCATGCATGTTGCTTCTCTCGTGGATGTTTCTCAGTGTCTACATGAGAGTGAGAGAGAAGCCATTGCCCCGTTGATCCACTGATGTTTGTCTGTCTACAGATTAAAAAAAATACTGTATCTCATCGTTGAGTGATCGTGTTGCAAATAATTATTATTTCCTATCATAAGAGTACTTACATAAGAGTAAACACTTTTGTTTTGTTTTTTTAAATAAAATATATTCACCAAAATGTCACTTTCGACATTCTATTCAAAAATCAGATCACAGTGTCTGTATTGCATGTTCAAACCTTAATATCAATCATAATAACAGGTTAAGTGTTTCCTCCATAATGAGTTTGGAAATTTTAAAGAATGCTTAAACTTATCCATTTCACTAACCCTAAATGTAAAGAGTATTTTAAAATATTTACTTAATTTTGATTTCAGGTTATGTGGAAAAGCCTGTGCTTGGTGGAGATCTACAGCAGATGACCACAGCATCCCAGGTCCCAAGAGGGGACTGGTTTAGTAATTTTCTACTGGGCGAAATTAATCAATCCAAGACAAATAATTAATTTACTACCAATAATAATACAAAAAAAAAACAATTATTTTAGAAAAAAAATCATCCAATCAATTCACCAATGTTTTACTTTTATATTCTATTTGAAAACGAGATCACAAATCTGTTCCTGTATTGCATGTTCAAGCCTTAAAGGTATAGTTCACCCTGAAATGAAAATTAGCCCATTATTTACTCACCCTCAAGTCATTCTAAGTGTATATGACCTTCTTCTTTCAGACGAATACAATCAGAGTTATATTAACAAATGTCCTGACTCTTCCCAGCTTTATAATGGAAGTGAATGGGTGCTTCTGTTTTGAAGTCCATAAAAGTGCATCTATCCATCATAAAAGTGCATCAATCCATCATAAATGTGCATCTATCCATCATAAAAGTTCACCTATCCATGGATCTTTAAATCTTGTTTATCAAAATGAACAAGTAATTTAGTTAATTTAAACAGAATGTAATTAAAATTAGGGCTGCGCAAAATTGAAGAAAAATGCGATAACTCATTTAATAATGCGATATGTGATACGATAATGCTTTGTGTAAATAAAATTTAATGTTATATTTAAAAACTGAAAATGATATAACCAACATGTTACACATTATTTTTGTGAAAAGAGAGCATCCCTACAGTTCTGAAAGTGTTTTATTGTAACATTATATTAAGTGTTATTTGAACATCACCGTAAACCAGGGGGGTTATAGTTTTAGGTTGGCCTACATTAGGCAGCAGATTGACAGTTAAATGGGAGTGGTTAAGGATAATCAAACCCAAGTTGTCAAACAGACGTCATCTAGGGCGGAAGCACAATTTCAGATTTTTTTTCTGCGTATTAAAGCACGATTATTTCCACAAGACAAGTTAACTTTTAACAAAGTAAATGGAAGTTTATTTTCATGAGGACTATTTAGCACTTTTATTCGATGCACTTATATTAGATGCATTTATTAATAGTGACTTTTTGCGTATTAGATGCACTTTTAGGACTTCAAAACAGAAGAAGCACCCGTTCAGGTATTAAAGTTGGGAAGAGCCGGACATTTGGTTAATCTACTCTGAGTGTATTCGTCTGAACGAAGAATGTCATATACACCTAGGATTGCTTGAGGGTGAGTAAATCACTGGCTAAAATTAATTTTGGGTGAAATAACTTTAATATCCAATCATAATAACAGGTTGGGTTTCAGTGTTACTCCTCCATAATGAAAAAAGAACTTGTAGGATTTACTTAAAAAAATCTTTTTGTAAACAATTGGCACAAAACAATTTAAGTAAATTTAAGTATGGAACCAAGTAAAATCTTGCTTAACTAGTTAGGTAAATAACAGGGCCAGTTTAGAGTTTGATGAGTAATATCTAGTTATTTATTTAGGTTAAATGCAATACTCAGTACATTTCCCTCAGTTACAGTTATAAAATTACTTTGACAAGGTAACACTCAAAAACAACCACGCTTTTAAAGCATGGTGGTTCACTTACAAACATGCAAGCAGGACAAACAGACAGCTTGTTATCCTTCAAAGACAATATATCCACTCCTATAATTATGACCGGATTTGAACAACAGAGACCTCAATATTGGTACACACACACAAGGATGATGAACAATCAGTGGCTAGTGTTTGAGTATAAATGTATCATTTCAAGAAGCAAATAATCTTCCACATGTCACAAAACAGTACGTTACTAAATTACCTAACAACAAAAAGCAACCATAAAAGAGTGTAAATACTACTCGAAAAAACAGTGTGAAAAATTTAACTTTTTAATTATTCATGCCCCAGTATATATATATACATTTAAAGAATTTGCCACTATATAATAATACATAATTCAACCCCCCCAAAAAAACAATACAATACAAAAAAAAAAAAAAAAAAAAAAAAAACAATACAATACAAAAAAAAAAAAAAAAAACAAAAACAAAAAATCACAAAAAATAACAGAAAAAACATAACAAAGCAATTCTGTAAAATATACTTAAAAGTTCAAACTTTAATTTCACAAGCTTAAATGATGTACTAATATAGAATCGAACTTATTTTTTAATTGTGCCTGTACCTGAAATTTACAATTTTTTTTTTATGTCGTATTTACGCCCCACAAAAATCATTTTTATCAGTGGAATGAGTTTGGAAATTTAAAAAGAATGCTTAAGCTAATCCATTACACTTTAAATGTGCGCTATGCAAGGAGTAGTTCATGGTTAGGTGTTAGTCTAAACCCTAAATTTAAATAGTATTTTAAAACTTCTTTCTTTTTTTTTGTGATTTCAGATTATAGGAACAAACCTGTGCTTTTGTAATCAACAGAAGATGGTCCATGGCAACCCAGGTGTGGGAATAGGGGGACTGTTTGTTAATCCTGAAATCTGTGTAGGTCCGAAAAGGTATGGTTTCTTCTGCTAGATAATTTAGCATGATAAAGTGTATAAAATCTGGATATTTTACTTACCCACCAAACGCATCTCTTCGCGCTTAAGAAGGGCCTTTATTTATAGGATTAGTTTCGCTCTCAACATGAAAATTGTCCTGATAATGTAATAACCCCAACTGCCATCCAGCATGTGCATGTCTATTCTGTTCCTTTTCTTCAGTGTAAAAGAAATTCATTTTTTTGAGGGAAGACGATTTAGGATTTGTCTCAACACAATGCGACTTCAAAATCGCAACAAAATGTTGGCATTCAGTTTCTAAAAAAAAAAACAAAAAAACATTTAATTTAATACTTTTTTTACCCACAATGTTCTCTGTGCGGTCTACGATCGGCAGGCATTATGTCAGGTGGTATCAAAACAATAAACTTTTTTCTCAAGCTCCGGTTTAAACTAATCTTGAAAAAATAGTGAACTATTAGTCATTAAATTCCCAGTAAAGGCAATTAAAAAAAAGTCTTAACACATATACATGTTAAGAAATGTATGCTAAAACATATTACAAAAGACTGTGAACTGTAAAACACTGAATTGTGGAGTTAGACCTGTTAAACAAGTTTCTCACCATTGCTGTGATCCGGATTTTTTGGACGGGGCTAAAACGGGGGATTGATGACGCACTGCGTCCCCCTGAGCTCCTGGCCCACCCCTAACAATATAAATGAAGCACATTCGCATCAGTTCGCCGCACAACCGCGAGTTACTGTCATACTGTTACTTACTACAGCCTACAGTTTGCTGGCTATGCCTTCGTCACTAACCAATTAATCTGTTAGGAGCATCCATTCGGCTGTAGTTGTGACAGTTGAGTGTGGTAGACTGCAGCTTTCCCGCGGAGTGGGCGTGGTTTCAGCACAGCCAGCGGACACGCCCCCAGCGTTTGAGAGCTGAGACTACTGCTCATTTTTTTTTCGAGATTTTGATAGCTTATTTTATACTTACGGCTGTTTTTATTTCATTCAAATTTTGCTGGGTGGCTAATACAACATTTTTTCTGTGGTAGGAGACAAACTCAGAACACATACTTAAATTTGACTTTACAGGGACTTTAAAACTTGTTCTTCTCTTTCTCTTTATAGTATTCCAGTTAAATCACAGGTGACCTATCTATATGTAAGGAAGATTAAAGATATAGATTAAACTTTGGACCCAGTTATTGGAAAAGCTAAAAGGAAATTCAGCTCATGGTTACAGAGAGATTTAAGAGGCCAAATCCCATTGCAAAGCAGAGGGTATTTCAAGAATGACTTACCCCACTCTCTCTTTATATTTAGATAAATCTGTATGTGCAGACAATAAAATAATATTAAATAACGTTCTTTGGAAAACATAGGAGACATTGTCTGAAAAAAATCTGTTGTTATAAATAAATATGAATGTGGGGGCTCAAACTTTTTAGATTTTGTCTCTTTAAATAATACTTTTAAGATAAACTGGTTAAACAAATTCTGATTCATTTTGAAATATTCTTCCTAATATTGTTTTCTCTAAGGTGGGAGGAAGGTGGAGGGCTCACTTCTTATTGTTATGTAATTACAATATCACTAAATTGCCCCTTAAATTATCAAATTTTCATAAGTGCTTTTGGCATGGCATCACTATCTATAAACATAATTTTAGTCCTCACAGTTTTTTTATTTGGAATAATGGTGATATTCTTTATAAAAGTAAATCTTTGTTTTTCCCAAATTGGGTCAATAATAATATTATTGTAGTTTATAAGTTAATAAAATTCTGAGGGTTACTTTTATTCTTATTCAGAGTTTCTGAGTAAATATAATATTCTGTCAATGCCTCTCGAGAGTTTCACCATTGTAATGGACGCCATTTCCTGTGGGGCCATGACTCTTCTCAAGGGCTCTGCTTAAATCCCAGTTTTGGCAATGAATCATCTCTTTTTGATTACAGTGACTGGGAAGATTTGTTTTTTATCTACCTCTCCGGTAGGAACAAAAGAATTAGACAACTGGTTTCAGACTGAGATAACTCTCCCATACAGTACATTGTGTCTCACTGGAATGGCCTATACGAAAACATTCCATGGAAGAAAGTGTGGACTTTGTCATCTAAATATTTAATAACTAATAAGGAAAAGATGTCTCTTATAAATAACTTCATCTTTTTTACCCTGTTAAGTTCTATATGGACAAAAAATGCTTCCAGATATTGATTCTTTATGCGCCTTTTGTGGGGCTGAAGATGAATCTAATTTACTAATTTACCGTGGAAGGAGTTCTGTATTTTTGTACATGATTTTCTTCACAGAGTGTCTCTTCTTTGTTAGATAAACGCATGCTTTATTAGGTTGTCATAACTTTACTATTAAGAAGACAAAGTACAAATATTTTTTGATAAATTTATTTATTTTTCTTGCAAACATATACTTTTTACACCAATGTGAAGTTTCAAGGTGATTAGCCCTACCGTTCCTGGGTCCTGCTACAACCTTAAATACTATCTCGACAATCTCTCTTACCACCAACAGTTCCAAAAGCTCCTTATAAACGTCTCATTTCGTGTCATTTTTTCATACTATCTTCCGATTTTGTTACAGCAATTGTATTCTCAGTTGTGTACTAACCTCATAACATGGATTTTTGTACTTTCTTTATAGCAATTTTTATTATATTTATTATTAGAGAAAAGGATCAGTTGGTTGCGGACACTATCATAGGCTTCACAGACCTTAGGAATGCAGCAGTAAAGCGAAACACAATTAATTGTTAGGAGCATGGAGCTAGC
This sequence comes from Cyprinus carpio, assembly GCF_018340385.1. Taxonomy (NCBI): domain Eukaryota; kingdom Metazoa; phylum Chordata; class Actinopteri; order Cypriniformes; family Cyprinidae; genus Cyprinus; species Cyprinus carpio. The sequence goes on from NW_024879255.1 coordinate 547,164, forward strand.
CAATAGTTTCCAAACACAACCGCGAGGCGACCAAGATCGTCGCCGACAACGCACATATTATGTGTTTTCTCTGTATCACCAAATTTCTGGGGGTGCTACCAGCGTTTATCTTACTAATCGGGAGATGAGGGTCTGTATTACTACAATTGGCAGGGGAAAGCAGGTAAAGGCCGAAATTGGATCACATGTCCCCCTTAAAACCAATCACAATACAGCCGAGATTTAAAGAGTACCTAAAAAAACCATACTTGAGCGGTAAAAGTACAGATACCTTACAGTGGAAATTACTCCACTACAATGTTACAAGATCAACTCCAAGTTCCAAAAACAAATCAGTAGAGATCTGATTTAAACAGTACTTAAGTATTTAACTTATATTTTCACCATAGCCTCAAAACCGCACTAGCCATCAGAGAAACAGACCCCTGTCCACCACTGTAAACGTTTGTAGAGCGAGCTGGGGGGAAAACAGCACAGAGGCAAGGATATATGGCAAAGGTATTACGTAATGGAAAAAACTAGAACATCAAACCATACAGTCAACAACCAAAGAGGAACACAAAATAAATGAAGCCTGGCACAACACCGCACACCATTACATTCAACAGACCTCACCAGCGAACTAAAGAACAACTAGCCCCTGCATCTTCAATTGCGCTTTTGGTCGAAAGAACTTATTGGTCCCGCAAACTACAAACCTGATATCAAAATGCGGTTAGTTAGAAGAAAAATAGCCACAAAATGGTGCGCGGGGCGAATCGGCTGGCGTGTGTCAACCCAAATATTCAGATGTGTGCAACGGCATTTGAACAGCTGAGGAGGAGAGCTAGACTCAACAATGTCCGGCCGTTCTGGAGCTTCACAGACACACTGGTACCGTATGTTACACCGATATTTCACTCCTTTGCCACTGATAGAATTCAAACACACAGTTATTCCGACAGTGCTAGAGGTCGGGCTTGTTGCATTTGTTGTTTCTCTGTCACCCCCAGATGGCAAGACAGTCGATTTAAGTTCGCGCGGGCACGAATACACCCGTTATGCCAAAGGACAAACCAAGCAGTTAAATGAGGGAGACTAGCCTAGAAGAACAAGGGAAGCGGGAGGGAAGAGAACCTGGAGATGATAGCAGAGGTAAATCCCGGGCGGCCCAAGAATGAGATACAAGAGGGACGCGGAGGCAGACCCAAGACAACTGCACCCGGCGTGTAGGAAATAGTGACAGATAAAGGTCATATAATCTATATATATGGCCCCACTGGTTGCAAAAAATGCCACATTTGTAAATGAGTTTTAATGTTTTTGTGATGGTCGCGCTGTGTGAGACCAGCATCACAGTAATGGTGAGAGGACGTTATCATTTTCCGTCACATTGCTTGAGTGTATTCGGCTCGCAATCACGCACTGGAATAGCTGGCCAATCACCATGCAACACCTCAGGCTTTTCAGTACCGATGAGCTTTTATAAGAGGCGCATCCATATCTATGTATTCAGAAAGGAAGGAGATAGAGGAGAAACAATAATATATCTTATGTGGAAACTACTGTTTTTTTTTGTTTTCTCTTAAAACCACATAAACACATTTCATTACACCAAACCACAAAAATAGATGTTACTGTTTTAGCACAATCCAGTGAGCCACCAGTTTTTAACTTAGAAGATAAAAGTCCCGAGAGTCGCCCATCGGCTTTATAAACAAGCGTCAACTTAAGTATCAAGACAGCGTAAAACACATACAGTGAATGGCACATGGTTTGAATTGTTAGTTGACCTAATAAGATCTGGTATACTTACAAATACCCATTATGGGCACTAATGCAATCTACCGTGAGATAACACTGATTAGCTTGTATTATCTTTGGGAATTAACGAGCTGTTTAGAGGTCAAACGCAAAACCTATAGAATGGGAACAAAGCTGAATGAGTATACTCATCTTTATTTTTTATTTTAACACTCAGCTATCATTGGTACTCATTGTTTTTTTAATAATTGTTTAAAAGTGACAAAAGAATGCTTTTTCACCAGAGAATATTGAAAGATATTGAATATTGTTCATGTTTAGGGCAAACCTTGAAAAGAAAACAATCTCCTTTATAGTCTTTTCAGATAAGAAATGGAACATACATTTCTTTCAGTATCGCCATGCCGTATGACATTCTGTACTTGCCACCAAATAATCATCTTTTTGAATTGTTGGCCATCCAACTGATCAGTGTTCAATAAAAATGCTCATGAAATCAGTGGGAATTTGCAACATCTAATAGTGGCTTAGGGTTGGCGTTATTGTTTGAAATTTATGTACTCCCTTTCCAATTCTGATTCTTTCTGCTATTGACCTTTTCAACTTCATAAATCGATTCCCAGTTTAGATTTCCACCATGTTGGTTAAAAGAGTAAAGTAAACCATTTTGACCCTGTTGTGCATCATTTAACCTACTGATTGATTATTTTTTTGCTAAATAAATAAAATACAGTTAACAATGATATATATATATATATATATATAATACAAGTACAGGTCAACCGCAAAGTTTGGAAAACATTACTATTTTTAATGTTTTTGAAAGAATGTCTCTTCTGTGGCTTCATCAAGCTGGCATTTATTTGATCAAAAAATACACAGAACAAAAAACGTGTATATTAGTGATAATATTATTACCACTTAAAATAAATAAGTTTCTATTTGAATATACTTTTAAAAAACAATTCATTCCTGTGATGGCAAAAGCTGAATTTTTCAGCATACATTACTACCAGCCTTCAGTGTCACATTTAACATCCAGTCTATCACATGATCATTTTAGAAATCATTCTAATATATCTGATTTATTATGAGTGTTGGAACAAGTTCTGCTGTCTAATATAATTTGAGAAATAAAAGGTTAAAAAAGAACTGCTCTTTATTCAAAATAAAAAGACAATGTCTAATAATATATATCTAATAATATATTATTTCTTTACGACTATCACTTGGTTTATCAATTACCACACACATCCTTGCTGAATAAAAGTATTGAATTTTATTTAAAAAAAAAATGAAAAAAAAAATTACTGCCACCCAAATTTACTGACTCAGAGTTAGTCATATTGTTATTTTTACAAAATAGTTTAATATTTATAAAAACCATAGCTGTCTTTTTTTTTTTATTCATCAAAGTGGATCCTCAAAAAAGTGATCACATTGTTCTGAAAAAATATTAAAGCCAGCCAGAAAACTGTTTCTCCAACTTTGATAATGAATCCTCATATTGATGAATGATTTCTAAAGGATCATTGTGTTTGAATCTATCCTAAAAAATTCATGCTTTGCATCACAGAATAAAATGATAATTTGAAGTATAATAAATTTAAAAACAATTATTTTAAAATGGGTTAATTTGTTTAAATAATATTCACAACAATTATTGTTTGTTTTTCTGTATTTTTGAAGCAAAATAAACTGCAGGCTTGATGAGCAGAAGAACTCTTTTACTTTCAAAAACATTAAACCAGTAATGTTTTCCAAACTTTTGACCTGTACTGATATCTATATATATAGATATATCGATATAATCTATATATATATATAGATTATGTGTGTGGGTGTGGTGTGGGTGTGGTGTGTGTGTGTGTGTGTGTGTGTGTGTGGGTGTGTGGACAATTGATGTTGGACCATTAAATCTGATGTTCAGATTTATAATACTCTCCCTTGTGACCAGTTTAAGCAGCAATTTACAGTTCGGCTGAGTAGTACAGTAGGGTTTTTATGAGACATACGCAGACTGGTATATAGTTGATCAGAGCACATGTTTGACGAAATATACTGCCTCCCATTTGGGTACTTCCATTAGTTTCATTGTAGTAACTATAGTTTACTATATGTGGTTATACTATGTTAAATTTGTGTTACGATGTTTTACTACAATAGGCATAATTATGGTTACTATAGTGAGAGGAATAGTAAATTGTGAAAACTGTGATCCCTTACACAGCAAATACCATAGTTAAACTAGTTACTATAGTAAAAACATGGTTCATTTTCCAAATAGCTTTAATGAGTTAACACATAGACTACACATGCGAATTCACACAGAATAAAAACCAAAAAAAAAAAAAAAAATAATAATAATAATTCTTTGTCATGTAGATCAAGGTGTAGGTAATATCTTATTTTAATTTTAAGAGCATGCTGTGCAGTAGTGCAGACGTTTCTAGTTTTAGCGGGAAGGCTCCCAAGGTTTGCCAGATTTGCTTAAAAAAAAAGCTATGCGGAAAACTGCAGGCTTAGAAAATACTGTAAGACTTGGCAACACCAGAAGGTCCTGGCAGGTCGCAAGCAGGATTTTCGCAAAAAAAATAAAAAATAAAAAAAAAGGTTCTAGTGATTCTGAAAATGCACACACTGGCAAAACTGCTACATATAACACATTTCTAATTGGGAGACCCTGATATAAATGTAGCGCGGTTAGTAACTCCGTCAAATAGTCCAGCATCCAAAGAATCTAAATCTAGCTGATCTTCTCGTTAAGCTACAACTCCAGAACATCATCACTGCCCTCAACAGAGAGCTGACTCCCTTGAAGAAAAGAAATTATTAAAACAAATTCAAACACCATTGAAGTTGACCTGAAATCATCCCACCTTTTTGTAAAAATGCAGAAATTGTGGATTTGAGAAAGAAATCTAAAAGTCGAACTAACAGCCAAAGTTACCGAATAAGCAAGAGCTTTATCTCAGTTGGAAATTGAGATATATGCAGAGCGCTACAAACGGAAGTGGTGTCTACGGGACTATACAGAGTCCAGAAGCAGAAAATGAAAATGTCAAGGTGACGGAGATATGCAAGGGGTGGCACCTGAACTCGCGACAAAGATGAGTTGAGGCTGGTGGATATAGCTTCACAGATTGGGCAGGCCTGTGTGTGGGTGGAGCGAGGGCCTTTATCATCCTTTTTGTGCTGCGCGGAGTGAGAGACTTTATCTGGAAAAGTGCAAAAAAGCAGTGACCTTACCTTAAAGAACGCAAAACTCCGCTTTAGAGTAAGACCTGAAAAAAGAATGAAAAAGCGTTCCCGATGCACTGCTTTGCCTTCGTACAAAAAAACACATTAACAAGGAAATAAAGGATTAACTTCATCGGAGCCTAAGCATAGTTTGACGGCAGAGAAATGATTTTCAGAAAAAATGGATACATACTTTGATCCTGTTCGCTTACCACAGCCAAAATCAGGATGACTGTATGTGAAGATAAGCACTTTTTTTAATGTTGCTATTTTAGGTTTACAATTACTAATATTTATGGGGGACCCCAGAGTGGCCGCTTTTTAAAAATAAAATGGAAAAATCAATTTACTGATTTAATAATTCAAAAACATACAAATGGTATATAATCACTTTTTAAATAGACAAATCAATAGCACCTATTTAAAGAATGTTTATTTAATTGTGTTGTTTTTAAAATGTAGTTAATAACAACAATAAAAACTAATTTAAAAATATATAATAATGTATAAATAAATGGACAAAATTTCAACACTGTTTCATTGAATTTCATGATTTAAAATGTGGATTAATAAAACAAATAAAAGTCATTAATAAATCTTTTTTGGGGGGGGAAGGCAGTTGTCGGATAGATTTTAGGACTGGATTATTCAAATATTCTTGCGGTGGGTTGGTCATTCGATTTTTCATTTTGAGATTCGAATATTCTTTAGTTAAAGTCATGATTCAGGTTCATCTCTGGAAGAGAAGACAAAAATGTCCGAAGACCTCAGCTGTGTGGAGCACTTTAAAATGATGTTAGGACAAGCCAAATGCAGTTGTGCCAAAATGACGCATTTGAAAACTGGCCTCCACAACAGCATAGAACTATTTTTTCAAGTTGTAAAAAAAAGCACCTGATTTCTGTTAAGTAGAATAGGCCTACGCCTATACTATCTTGTTGGTGTAAAAAATCTACCTGCATTATTCCAGCATGTTAATCCAGTAATTTTACACTATGCTACAAATGTGCACGTTATTTTGCTTGGAAACCCTGCGAATACGGCGTCACTAAAAAACAAAAAAAAAAAAAAAAAAACTTACAGTAGCCAGCCATTTCCTAATTTTGGCTCTTAAAAGTAGTGCTCTTAACCAGATGTGTTTTTGTATCCTAGTGCAGTGCAGGTGTCCGTTCCCTGACGCATTAAGCCCTGCTCTCATGCTGTTCTTAATTTCTTAAAAGTTATACATATCATTCTAAACCTTTTGTGTGGTCCCAATTTTGCACCAAAATGCAAAAGGCCTGCTCCCTTGGGTCCCGCAGCACATACACCTGACCACGTCATGAAGTCAATTGGATGAACGGTTTCTCGCATAAACAAATGTCACAGACAGGCACACATAAGCTGGTCCGAAGTTGAGTTTGCCACACTCGAAGGCCACAGACCTTCGAATACCAGACCTCCGCAGTGCACCAGGGTCCTCCGAAGTGCGTGAGTGCTCCGCCTTTACATGATTTCCTAATTCCGCCACCGAGGTGTTTTCGATTAGCGCTTCTGTCGCATAGCAACACGGTGCTTATGGAGGGATACTTGGGGTCGAATTATAACTACAGTCTAAAACTACAATTAGAACCAAAACTAAAATCTAATTGAAACTTAAAGTCCCAGTCAACAAAATTAATTTTGGTGTTATTGTAGGATTGGGCATTTGTATATTAGGATTGGCATTTGGTATTTTCGGATGGCATTTTGTATTTTAGGATTGGGCATTTTCTATTTAGGGTTGGGCCTTTGGTCTTTAGCCATTTAGGATTAATAAGGAATTGGCATGTGGTCAATTTAGCCATTTAGGATTGAGGAATGGGCATTTGGGGATTTAGGTTGGGCTTGTGGTATTATCAGGAGTTGGGCATTAGTCATTTATGCCGTTAGGATTAGAGGACTGGGCCTTTGGGATTTAGGCGAATTGGGCATTTGGGGTTTAGGATTTTGGGCATTTGGTAGTTAGATTGGGCATTTAATCAATTTAAGAGCCATTTAGACTGAGATCAGTACTAAGACTGGAGGACTGAGTGATTGGGATATGGGCATTTTTGAGGATTGAGGATTGGGATGAGTGTAATGTAAGACACGTGGCCGCAAATACTGGCCGCGGGTTGAAATGGCTGGTGTCGGCAGAGGCAATCTATGGACAGCAGAGGGAGCTCCCATTGCTAAGGAGCACAACTTTACATGAGTCAAAGTTTGTAACATTACAATTTAAAAGGTGTTAGAGTGTGTTTAGCATTAGAAAATAAAAGAAACAGGTTACAGAGGTTTTATAGCATTTGTATCTTACCTCAACGAACACAAAAAAGAATCGACGTAAAGTAACGGCAGTTTTTCAATGTTTCAATAGGCAAAGTTAGAGCTGTTTTTTCACAGTGGTCAGAAAAAAGTTAAGCAAAGAATAACACCACATACAGCAGAGCTGTTTCCGTCGAATCAACCTCCCGTTGGTCCGCTGTCAAACTCCAGATGAGCTCAGAGAGCTTTTTTCCAAGCCCACCCTACAGCCCGGCCCCCTAACGATAGAGAAGAGACCATACGCAAACTGTATTTAATGGTACTAGTTCAAATACATTAAACAAAGTAACTTTTTTAATAAATATACACCATTTCTTAAGTGGTGAAAACGTTCTACCTGTTTAAACATTAGACCGATGTTTTTTACTTTAAAATGAGGTTAGTCTATACAAATAAAATAAAACCTCTTTTCCCACAATCAATACCATATTTCACTCCAATTACCAACAAAATAAAAAATAACATTAACAACAAATTAAAAATGTCGGTCCCACTTTATATTAAGTGGCCTTAACTACTATGTACTTACATTTTAATTAATCATTTGGTACAATGTACTTTTTGTGTACATACATGTTTTTACATTGTACTTATATTTTAAAAATACGTGCATGTAAATACATCTGTAATTAATTTCTGTAATTACATTTATAATCAGAGATGTATAGTAACGAAGTAGAACTACTTCACTACTTTACTTAAATACTAAAGGCGGTATCTTTCTTTTACTATAGTATTATTTTTTTTTCTCCGACTTCCATTTTGTACTTCAGTTAAATATTTCGATTAGTTGATATACTTTTCCTCCGAGATTTTTTTTTATGTGCTGCAATCGTTAGACTCCCTACCTCCCGCAGTAGGTCATCCGCTCTAATCAGGATGCAACGCGCCCTAAGCGCGAGAACAGCAACAACTGGGATATGCCTTACGGTAACCCGAGGTTCAACACACTGTCTGTGATGCGCCTTTTTTTCCGAGCCAATGTTAACGGATCGAGCGTTCACACTGCACTTCATTAAACAGGCTAGAACTAAAAACGTTCCGAAATAATTACTATCTCGCACATGAGCATAGAGCGAGTTTGTTTACCTGAGCACGAGGACAGCAGTTTCCGAGACGAAAGAAGTTAAGTTCTCAGTGCGCACATTCTTCCCATCAGACTGATGGCGAGGAGCAGTGTGTCTCTGAGGCAGCGCGCAGTCTTGGTTTTTGTGAACAGAAGCAAAAGAAATCTGGCGTGCGTGCCAGGGACATGCTTTCATGCGCTCGAAGTATAATCATCAGGCGGAGGACGGGCGCATTAATTTATATGTTCTTTCATCGCGTTACAAACAATGCCTCGTGGGCTCTCTAAGCTTCGCTTCTGAACAATGCATACACACATACTGTAATACGCACGGGCAAACGGAAAGTAACGTGTGGAAACTGTATATTGTATACACAATCTATTTAAACCTAACACGCTAGGCAAACCGCTACATTTATGAGCGCTATGAACAAATGTATGGCAAAAAAGAAAACAAGTCCCTGGAACACAGCCGGATTTATTTATTTATGTTTCTATTTATATATTGTCTTTGCCATAAGTCTAGAAATTTTTGTTTACACCTTTACTAATAGTGATTATTTATGACTTAGGTCTTTTCTAGAGACGTTACAGGCATTTTTGAGAAAGCTCTACGTGTTTTTCTTCGTTTGGAATATGTTTCAAAATAATTCAATCCCTGACACAATGCTTGTATGACTGTCAAAGCATATCCTGTGTGTGCTCAAAATTGGGTGATTAAATCGACGAAATCCGCAACATTGATCAAAGAAATCTTCATAGTTTTTTTTTTGCCTCCAAGTCGCACAGGATCCCCTAGTTCATTTTCGCTCCTTTCCTCCAACTTACATACAGTTTAACAATCTAGCTTTCTGAGGTCTTAAGTCTTATTAACGGACCAACAATAGCCGGGTCAGGCTTAATTTTTGCAGTGGGCCCTGATGCAGTGACATATTGTGTTTGGTTGTGTGGGCCTGCGAGGTGAAAAAGGTTGGGAAACCACTGATCTCTATAGATTTTTTTTCGTCTAAACAAAAGTTTCTTGTTTGAAAAAAAAGTTCTTGTTTTTTTTTTATTTTAAGTAAACCACTCACATGGACTAACTCTAAGTCTAGTCTAAATCTAGACTAAACCATCCGTTAATATGTCCCTTTTATTTTTGTCAATATTAACTCTATGGAATTAAATTTTAACTATGTCATAAATGTTATAATGCTTTTCTTCAAATACTCTTTTTCCCCCAACGGTTCCCCATGATGTTCCCTCGTGTTGTTTACTCTAGGGAATTATGTTAATTGTATCTCTTTTGTGAGACGTTTTAATATTTCGGAGTGAATGAAAAAGTCCCAAAGCACTCGGATTTATGGAGACTTCATTGTGAGGGCTTTGGTTTGCTTAATCGTCGCATGACAATCGTCGTTACTGGGCGGGGGGGGTGGGCACACTTCCCCTAATTGAGTGGGAGGGGTTGCACTTTTCATCCGGGCCCCTTCCTCTTTGTGGCTAATCCTTAAGACAATGGATTATACGCCCCGTTGGCGATCAGGTTTTCAATTGGCCTGTTGCGATAATTGATAATTGTGTCACGGTATGCGGTTTATCACGGTAATTGAAATTAAGTTTCAAAAAAGTGGTCATAATAACAGTATAACCAGGTTAATAACTTTTTTCTTATAACAAAAATAAAATGAACATTTAAATATACTAAGCAATACAAAAAATATTTTAAAGCTAAAAGTTTTTAACACCGATATACAGTGCCACAAGAACTTTAAAAGACCCATAGGTATCACTTTACCAATCAACCTTTTGGACATCATTAGTTTACCCTTAAGGTTCATGCAATTAACATTCACTAATGACAATAGCTAACATTTACTACATAAGTTACTAATCTTTGTTAAAACCTACAAGTCTTTTTTTTTTTTTTTTTTTGCACCATGCATATAGAAGAGACATATATCCCTGTTGTATTTAAATACATCCTTAAAAACAGGTTTTTTTTTTTTAAATTTTTTTGTGTTTTTGTTGTTTTTTTTTTTAAGATTTTTTTTTTGGTTATTTTTGTTTTTTTTTTTTTTTTTTTTTTGGTTGTTTTTTGTTTTTTTTGGATAGCTCATCTTAGCCTCATAAATAACAAGTTGCAACTTTTGATATTTGCTGTTATTAAATCTGGTTGAAATGACTTAAGATTATGAATGTTCAGTAATGAATTTATTTTTTTCATGATGCATTTGTCAGTTTTGAAAGAGCCCTAATGAATAGTGTTAATGAACAATACAAGAAATCAAAAACACTTTTCACACAAGACGAGGGCAATGTTGTAGTCCAGATTAAAATGGAAAAAACTTAGGGACACTATTATAAACATTATTTTTATATTATTTAAAATGTTTTAGAAAGTAAGAGCTGTTTTTTATTTATGGCGTTTTCAGGGTAAGGGCATACATTTTTCTGCAGTTCTAGCGCCATCTGCTGGCCGAGAGTGGAATGTGCTTTCATTCAGCGCTGTCTCTTCCCGTTTGGTTGTCCAAATGTGCTCTTCGCATAATGCGTGCTTGTTTACATCGGCGCTCACAAACACAAGTCCTAGTTCCGTATGGGTGTTTAAGGCCCGTCTTTAAAGGCAGCATACAGCATGTGTGCATTTAGACGCAGTGTGATGTGAAAAGTATTCTTAAAATGCATTGCCAAATTCTGAACTATTTGTAATATCATATATAATATTATCGGTATTTAGAAGTCCATTCACGATTAACAATATCGTGCATATTCCATGTTAGACCCTGGAGTCTATATATCGCATTATTACCGAATACCGAGCCCAATGTCTATCTCCCTACTTTTTCTTTATATTGATTTTATCTTTTTCTTTCAAGTGTTGTGTATTTATTCAGGTATTGTGTTTGTATGAGGTACAGAGTGGTTAACGAATAATTGAGTGGAATCTCAGTCAAGTAATGTTGCTAAATCGACCAGTAATGTATGTCTTTCTGTGTTAATGTTCAAAGTAATGTTTTTAATAAATCGACATCAGTTCATTCAACTGATGGAAACAAATTCTACCTGTTTTTTTACACATTAGTACCGTATGTTTTTAACTTTTAAAAATTAGGTTAACCTATACTACGTTTTTATTTTCTTTCGTCGAAACAAAAGTCCTTGTTGTATAAAAAGTTGGTGTTTTCTTTTAGTTTTCATTAAGGGACTCACTACTTACTTTATTAGCCTAAATCCTTGTAATCTACGTCTTTTATTTTGTCAATATTAACTTCCCCCGTCAATTGCTATATCAGTTAAAAGACATGCGTTATAGTGCATACAAAACAGCTACAACTGTAATGAAAATGGTTTTGGAAAGGCTTTGAATTTTCTTGCCATAAGACTTGTTATCAGAGTTGAAATAGATTGTCGAATGTCTAAACTTTTACAATCCATTAAAACCATGCTATAATCAGTTTAAAACCTGTCTCGGCAGACAAATATTAAACAGGAATGAATGTGTTAAAATCCAGATGGGGATTTTCTAGCCATAAGAACTTGTTATCCAGTGTGAAATAGACATAGAATGTCTAAAACGTTTAAAAACACTACACGAAAGGGCTAAATATTGTCATCTTAAGTAGTGCATCGAAACGCGTTTGGTGTCTGGGTACTGTGTCTGTGATTGCTGGTACGACCATATCAGCGAAAGGTATTTTGAAAGACTGTAAAAACATCTATAAGTTTTCTGGGTTTGGCATAACTCAATTGTAAACGAATTAGTTTTTGCGGGTTTCTGGCATTGGTAAATTGTGGTTGCTTGATGGTCAGCTAAGCTCACATTGTGTGTTCGGTGATCGTAGGGTTGACAATTTAACGTTATGACTAGACCTTTGAGCGTGGTTATTGAAAGTTCATATTACTGTTAAAAGGATTTGAGATCTATTGATTTTGTTTAACAAGGCAGACTATGGTACTGTCTATAGTAAAAGTGTTGTTTAATTTTGAGTTAATTTTTTGATTTTAAGTTACATGTTATGTATGTTTATTCACACCTTGATTGTTCAAGACTCAAACATACACGGCAAATGCAAACAAGTTTAGTTATACACGAATGCACCACAGCATACAATCACACCACGCAACACACACACACACACACACACAACGTAAAATACAGGAAAACGGATGAACAGTCACAACAAACAAAACACAAACAATAACCGCCTAAAACTTACAAACAACACAAATTACATCAAGAGAAACCAAGTACACCCCGACTCAAACAAGTACACAAAATATTCACAAACCCACAACAACAAACATAGTCACAAGCCTGACAAACCAACATATCAAACATAAACCATACTGGCCGCAGACAAAGGCTTGCCTAAAAACATAAACGCACAAATCACAAACATAGCAAATGCAAATATACACAAAGAGACAAACTAAAAATTACAAACAGCTACAACGAAACAGCAAACACAAACCTACTTGCAAACACACCTGTACAAACAAACATACAACCTAAACTTACAAACAAACAGCAAATATAGCCACTCCCAAACTCAACAAGTAAAACAAAGCAACATACAAAAACAAACAAACTAGGCACAACCCAACATCCAAACATAACATACTGTACAACAATCTACAAACTTAACCCACAAACACAACATACAAATGCACAGCACAAAGATACAAACTAAAATTACAAAACATACCAAATATACCCCCCACAAACTACAACAAGTACACAACCAAAATACAAAAACACACACTTCCACAAACACATACACAAAAACACAAACATACTGTACAAGACAAGCATACAAACGTTACACCACAAACCGAAAAACAAGGAAAAACAAATGCAAACAAAACACGAGGAGGAGAAGAAGATACAAACTAAAAAATTACAAAACAAACCATACAAACGTAAGACATCAATACACAACACATACAATTGACAAACATACATAAAAAAATTACAAACAAGCATACAAACTTAAACAGCAAACACAATCATACAAATGCAAAACCTACAAACATACAAAACGTAAAACAGCAAACACAAACATACCAATGCAAACAATACAAACCATACAGAACGTTAAAATTACAAACAAGCATACAAACTTGAACAGCAAAACACAAACATACAAATGCAAACATACTAGTAACAAACAACACCTACAAACTAAAACCACAAACAAACACAACTATACACTTCCAGACTCAAACATAGTACATAAACAGCCATACCAACACATGACAAAACGAGGGCATACAACACCAACATACAAACATAAACACATTGTAACAAAGAAGCATGACAAACGTAAACCACAAACACACCCATAACAATGCACACGATACAGAAAACATGAACATGTAAGCAAACAAACACAAATATACTCCCACCATACTCAAACAATTACGTTAAACATAACAGACAAACAAACTATCGGTCACAAATATCACAAACCTACCTATATTAGATTGAAAAATGAGTTGTCATATAAAGTTTCTTTCTGAAAACCAAAAGTGCTTCTCTATACAATGTGACTACACCAATGTCTCACAGAACTTTTTACAACATTAGATAGACGTTTATTATCTCTCGACGATTGACAATTGGCATTGTTAACCATAAAGCTGTTTAAAAATAGCGTTTAAAAAAGCATTCTCTATTTAGCTTTCATGTAGGATTCATGTCCCGCACTCAAGTAAGCTTTTAGTTATAAGAAAGGTCCTGAGACAAGTGGAAAATCGATGCTTGAAAAGATTTTTCTCTTTAGAGTGATGTGTTTAATGACAGACTAAATGCTTTAGATTGTTTAAAAAACAATTGAGTTATATGACCATTTCTTCAATATGTATACAGGCGATCGATGATTACATGAAGCCGAAGAAACAATATAACCTCATAAGATGGCATTGTGGTTGGATGTTTACTGCACTAAAAAAAAAGATTGAATTTGATATAATCATTGAATCGTACTATCTTACTATTTCGTGGAACGCATATCCCAAGATTACCTCATTACCGTACATAGGCAGCACATCTAAATCATTGGTCCTTCTGGATTAAAACGCGTGCTCAGATAACCTATATAAAAAAGATAAAAAATATCCCACACTTTTGTATTGTATGACTGTCTTTGGGTGAGAATTGTGGGGGTTGCCATGTTGTGATTTTCCAAACCTCTATTTTTGTGAACCGTTTTAGTGATTTAGTGATTCACTGTCTGCAAAACGATTCATGTGGATTAAAATCGGTTCAATGAACCGATTCATCGAACCGATTCATAGGTTCCTTAACTCAGCTCCGCAGTTATACGTCGTACAACAATTTTTCTTCTAAGTATGGACAACTTCGAGTGTCATTTTTATACCGTGCGAATCATTTAAATAAAGTTAAATCGTGTGAACACATATTGGTGAGTCATTGTCTTTTGTTCATTTAAGTTTAATTATTTTTGTGGTAGCAGTTTTATGCCACCGATCCTTTGTTTTTTGTGTAAGCTTAAATATCAGGGTTTTTTTTTTGTTTTATTTTTGTTATTTGTCAGTTAGCAAAAGTGTCAGGTATAAGTTTAATTGTATTTTTTAACCTAAATTAATGAATATATTTCGGGTATTTGGGTGCGGTGTAGTTGGGGGAGAAAACTGAAATGTCACAGTAAATGGTGAACAGAAATGAGTGCATTAGCTAACTCAAACAATCCAACCGTGTAATCTTTTAATAAAATATCCCTCGAAAGACACCGTAGAAAATTATGTCAGTGTTCATTGAAGAGGCTGAAATGAAACAAGCGTACAAATATCCGAATGGCAATAAGTACAGTAAGAAAAAAAAAAAAAAAAAAACAATATATCCTATTAACAAGCGTACAATAGACAGCTGCTTAAGTACAAACTAAATTGCTAGAGTTGTGAGATATAAAACGCACGTTTTTTCATGAGCGGTACCTATTGCACCAAGAAACGTTTATGTTTCCATAACGTTGTTTAGCCTCTTTCCTGTTTGAATTTTTGTGTTTACCCCCGCAGTTATCATCACACATCTTATCCTCTTATGTGCACCCCCTAAATTGTAATTGTTTGGTCTTACGCTTAGGGCCTTATACATTTTGTTTCCTAGTTTTTGGCTGTCACGTCAGCGGGGCCTCTTTGTTCATACAAGTCAATATTTCTGTGAATTTGGTTATTAAAATATTGCTTTAAACCGACTTGTGAACGTTTACTTGTGAATATCATTATATTAGCTAGTTTATATCAGATATAAGATACAAGATCGTTCTTATTAATAATTATTAAATTGTTAACAAACAAACAAAAAAGTTTCTGAACTCAGAGAACAAATCTTAATAACAGTGTAGTTGATCAATCTTTTGTTTCAACACCATATTGCTGAATATACATACATACATCGAAGTTATGTGAAGAAAAAACCTAGGATAAAATTTTACATTAAAAACAAACAGTACTTATGCCATTACAGACAATCTAGCCAGAATAGAAAGTCTCTCAGTAGATTAACATGTTTTGCTCCAATATAAAATCAATCAGCGATGCAACAATTTCACAGGTCATAGAATCCATAATTTTTGAAACCAATAGCACACATTGATCTGTTGGTGATGTACACAGATAGAATTGTCATTAATGTCCATCTCATCTTCACATTCAGACATCACTTCAGAATTTTTCGTGCAGTGACATGCACAGGGTCCTCCCCTCGTTACAAACATGCCGTCAAATCAGGCCATGTATATATTCCAGGCTTCTACAAGTTTCATTTGGTTACTGAGATTTTTTTTTTCCTGTTGCTATCGCCTCAGATAATCGTGATTTGGGTCGTGATGCCGCAGTGATGATTCACGCATCAGTCTGATCATTTGTCCCTCTGTAGTGTAGTTTAAAACAGGTCGATAATGCCTTTTTAAAACAGTCGTCCCACAAGGCATTCCAGTTCTTCGACCTCAGCAGCGCCACTCCATTTACCCTCCATGGTGCGTTTGTGGAGTGTCAGACGACTTTTTCAGAATTAGATTATTTCTAAGACATAAACTTTGTCCCCTAATCGATATAGAATGTTGTCGCCATTACCTAGAATGCGGATGTACTGTTTTAATGCACGACGGTCCAGTGGAATTTCGGTTTCAATTTCCGGTTTATTGATTTATTGTATTGTTTATTGTTTGTAGCGCAAGCAACTGTAGCGTTTATCAGCCATTTGTTGTTGGTTTTAGCGATGGGACCCACCCTCACCCCTTGCATGATGTACAGGGCCGGGGGTTGTGATCAGGAAGTCATAAACATTGGTCACGCCTAAGATAAGTTTCACTCAAGTCAGTAGTGATATTTTGGTTTATGATTAAAATTTTATATAATAATTAATAAGAAACGATCTTGTATCTTATATCTGATATAAACTAGGCTAATATTATGATGTTAAGTAAACATCTCGAATGAAGACAAGGTTCAAAGCAATATTTTAATAACAAAATTCACAGAAATTTTGACTTTTATGAACAAAGGGGCCCGCTGACATGACAGCAAAAACCTAGGAAACAAAACGTATAAGGCCCTAAGCGTAAGACCAAACAATTACAATTAGGTGGTAAAATAAGATAAGAACGGTGAAATTGCGGTAAACAAATTCAAACAGAAAGAGCGAACAAAGTTATGGAAACATACTATTCTGGTTTCAAAGTGTAACACTATGAAAAACATTGCGGTTTATATCTCACAACTCTAGCAATTTAGGTGTACTTAGCAGGTCTATTGTGTTGTTAGGGTATATTGTACTTATTGCCATTATGAATATTTGTACGCTTATTTTCATTTCAGCATCTTAATGAACACTTACATAATTTGTCTTAGTGTCTTTCGATGGTATATTTTATTAAAAGATGACACGGTGGACTGTTTGAGTAGCTAACGCACTCGTCTGTCACATTTACTGTCACATTTAAGTTTTCACCGCTTGCATGCACCCAAATACCCGAAACCTGTAACTCTATCTTAATTAGTTAAAAATACAAATAAACTTAATACCTGACACTTTTGTATAGGGATGGCCCGATACCGATACTGGCATCGGGTATCGGGTCGATACTGTCCTCATATACTCGTACTCGTACTCATAAAAATGAGCCGATACCACGCACCGATACCACGTGCGTTTTGTGAAATGAAACTGGCCGCTGGCGAGCCGCCGCTTTGTCTAGGTGAACGCCATATGAACGTAAAATGTCAGCGGTTTGGGCTCATTTCAAGATA
>NW_024879255.1:565792-588351 GCF_018340385.1 Cyprinus carpio
GCTCCCAAGGTTTTTTTCTCCATTCTGTCACTGATGGCGTTTTGGTTCCTTGCGCTGTGCCTCTGGCTTTGCTTGGTTAGGGGACACTTATTATCCAGCGATATAGGTGCGACTTGATTGCAAAGATACTGGCTTTAAACTGAACTGAGCTGGAGGATGACATTACTGGTTAATGATGAACTGCCTTTAACTGAAAATTTTGTTTCTATTTCACTAATTTCCTATTTAATACTGTAAAGTGCTTTGACACAGTCTGTATTTTTAAAAAGCACTACATAAATAAGGTAACTTGACTTGATGTCATGTGACAGGGACGATATGAATGCTGAGAAATCTTTAATGTATAAGCTTAAAGTCTTTGCTGCAGAGCAGCCATGGCAACTGCCTTCTTGACTCTTTTTTTTTTAATTCCAGAGGAGTCTGCCTCTGACGCCTTGCCTGGTATGTGGGCTCAAAGGGTGTGACTCCCAGCCACACCCCTGCCCCCATTGCCTTTCTTCCTGGAAGTGCATGAGGAGCTCCACTCCAGTAGAGTCCCCCTTTTTACTGCCAGGATCTGCTTCATGCTCCTCCACATACTGATTTAAACTGTGCAGGTAGGACAGGGGTGTGTACACAAAGGTTTCCTAAGTGAAGTGTGAGACCTGTTCTTGCAAAACACTGCTCATTCCCCTGGCGGCATTTTTTGTTTTGTTTCACATGCTCCACCTAGGAAACCTCCATGTTCCCCCTTTGTTTTTTTATTTTGCTGTTGTCCCAGGGGAAGCAGTAATCAATTTTCAAAGAAAGAGCGGCTTTGCACTTCATGGGTCACACAACCCCCAAACACTTTGCCTTCTCCAGCCGGCATCAGTAACTGCTCTGGTTGATGCATATAGTGCCTTCACCCCCATATTTTGTTATGTTGCTGCCTTATGTTAAAATGTCTTATGTTGTGTTTAATTTAAGCTCAGGGACATTCATATTTAGCTTGTGGGTATTACTACACTTCAAAATGAGGATTAACCTGTGTCAAATTCAATTGAATGGCTATGATTTTGGAAGGCACAAACCTCTCAATTAAAGGTCTAACGGCTGAAATGCATATCAGAGTAAAAAGCCAAATGGTACGCAGCAGAGCTCAAAAGCAGGATTGCATCAGAAAGCCACATATCTGGGAAGAGTTCAGAAAAAATTATGCTGCACTGAAGGTTCACAAGAAGCTGCAATGTAGTCTCCATTACTCACTTAGTGGAAGAAGTTTGAAAACTAAAAAAAAAAAAAAAAAAAACAGGACTCTTACTGAGGCTGGCCTCCATGCCAAACTGAGCAATCAATGGGAAAGGGTGGCAGAAGACTGGTGACCAGAACCTGATAGCCCACTCTTGTTGAAATCTCTATGATCCTTAATAATGAGAATGGGGAAAGACTTTACAGAGGACAAATATTACTGCAACACTACACTGATCCGGTCTTTATGGGCGGTGTGTGTAGCAATCCACTCCTCAGTGAGAGACACATGGCTACATGGAATTTGCAAAAAAGGACTTAAAGAATCCTCAGATTGTGAGAAACAAGATTCTCTCTCTGGTCTGATGAACCGCAATTCAAGCATCATGTTTAAAGGGAAACCAGGCACTGCTCATCACCTGCAGAGTAGCATCTCAAAGTAAAAGTGCACTGGTAGCAGCCTCATGTTGAGGGGCTATTTTCAGTGGTAAGGACTGAGGACTTCGTCAGAGTGAAAAGAAAGAAGCTCAGTGCAAAATATTGAGATAGCCCTAATGAAAACCCAGTCCAGAGCATTCAGAACCTGGACAGAAAGGTTCACCTTTCAAAAGGACAATGACCCTAAGCACACAGCAAGGGGTGAGAAGCATATACAACTCTGTGGATATCAGCAGGTGGTCCAGCTAGAGCATAGGCTTGAACCCAAACAAACATTTCTGGAGAAATTTTTAAAATGTGCATCTGCCCCACATCCAACCTGACAGGCATTGAGAGGTTGAGAGAAGGCGACAGAATGGCAGATAATTGCCAAATCGCAGCTTGTAAGCATCATACCAAAAGATCTTGGAGGCTGTAAGGTGTTTCAACTAAGTACTGATTTTAAGGTTATGAATACTTTTTAATGAAATTTATTTAAAGTTTTTTTTTTTTTTTTTTTTTTTTTATAAAATAAATTTTTGGTTTGACAATTATTTTTTTTGCTTTGTCATTATGGTGTGGGGGAATTGATGAAAAAAAAAAAAAAAAACAGAAAAATTTAAAGTATTTTTAACATAAGGCTGCAACTTGAAAAAAAAAATAAGGGGTATGAATATTTTTCCAAGGCACTTTATGAGCCCCACTTCAGCACTTTTCCCAAACTTGTTTTGGGACCATGGCATGCATCAATGGCAATCGCCTCTGTTTTTTTTTCCCCTTTGGGATAGACTTTTGCATTTCTGGCGCGGGGGTTTCCCCCCTAGAAAAAAGTGTCCAGTCATGTTGTTGTCTAAAGGGGGCATCCCCCAAGTCAGGCACACAGCCCATT
Source organism: Cyprinus carpio (assembly GCF_018340385.1). Taxonomy (NCBI): domain Eukaryota; kingdom Metazoa; phylum Chordata; class Actinopteri; order Cypriniformes; family Cyprinidae; genus Cyprinus; species Cyprinus carpio. Next base: position 568,308 of record NW_024879255.1, read on the forward strand.
CTCCTGGACAGAAATATTGGGGTGTGTATATGTTTCGAGATGTTTGCAGAATCCTGGCCCCGCTGAGGTTCCCCCCCTTTGATCCAGAGCAAGCACTTTTTTTGTCTGGAGGGGAAAAAAAACGGGGGGTTTTTACGCCATGTCGCATGTCACATTTTTTGCCAACCATCTCTTCCTTTAGAGTCAGTAGTGACGGGAAGTTGCGGGCGGGCCACTCATATTCCAGGCAACCTCAATCAAGGGCAGGGGGCCCGGGCTGTCTCAATGGGAAACACTAAAAGGGGAGGGGTGGATACTCCCCCCTCAGGTGGTCCAGCTGATCTGATTCAGAAAAGCACAGGAAGACTTGTTGCATAAAAGAATCTTCCTACCACATCAAATGTAGAAGTGTGACCTTGGCACCCGGGCCCAAAAACACCCGGCCTCGCCATCATGGCCTCCTAACAATCCCCATATCTCGTTGGTTTCACAATCTGTCCCTCTCCACCAATGTTGGGGGGGCATTCTAGCACACTATGGTTTGTCGTCGCATCATCCAGGTGGATGTTGCACACTGGTGGTGGTTGAGGAGATACCCCTGACAATGTAAAGCACTTTGAGTGCTTAGAAAAAGCGCTATATAAATGTAAGGAATTAATTGATTAATTAATCAAAGTTACTGACATATAGGGAATATCTTAGTTACTATTGTAACCTCTTCCCTGTTGGGGGAATGAGCGTTGTGTCCCCTCCTGCCACTGAACTACCCACTAAATGTCTGGGACATGCTCTTGGCTCCTTGTGTGAATGGATGCCCCTTCCTTTTAATACCTGTGTGTATTGGGGAGTGGTGCATACATTCTATTTGTCAATTCTCATCTGAAATTGAGGAGTGTTTGGGTCTCTAAGTGCGACCCCTAGTGTCAGAAATTTCCCCCAAATGTTATAATGAAACCAAAAATTTTCAAGCATCAAAACAATTAATAAAAAAATACGCTTTATTTTTTTTTTTATTTTTTTTTTAATTTAGAACGGGCTTTTTAATATTTTTTATTATTAGTATTGTTTTATTTTGGATCAAAAAAAAGACTATCTTTTTTTTAACCCAAATATTTACAGAAGACACCCACAAAAAGTCATATTATGTAAAAATTGATACCCCCCCCAAAAAAAAAAAAAAATAAAAAATCTTGTCATGCTATTTAAGCAAAATTTTAAAAAGTGACATAAAACTAAATTTTTAAATAACATAGAAAAACCCCAAATTAAAATTGAAAAATTTAATTGTAGCTGATTTCATTGTTCAGTTGGGTTTTTTTCTCCCTTTTAGTTTTCTCTTCAGAAAATGAAATGCATGCTCAATCAGGTTGAATAAGGAATTGCTTCCATGGCAGAATTTTTCCCTTTTTTTTAACTTCAAAAACTCCGGGGTTGCTTTTTGCTGTTTTTTGGGTCATTGTCCATTTTCTATAAAGCTGCCCAATCAACCTTGCTGTATTTGGAAAAAACTGGGCAACAATAGTCCCTATCATTCAGAATTAATCCGCTGCTTCTACTTCTGTCACGCATTAAAAAACACGGAACCCGGACCACTGGAAGCCAGCATGCCCTTTCCATCATTTTGTCCCCACATGTTTCACTTGATGGTAGCATTGGATCATGATTTTTTAACCTTCCCCATTTTTCCCCCTCCCACAGGTTGATCTTAAGGGTCATCGGGTCCAAAGAATGCTTTCAAGAAGTGGTCGGGTTTTTGGTTTTTTTTTTTTCTCAAAGTCTAATCTGGTTTTTTCTATTCTTGGGGGGCTTATAAAATGGTTTGAAACCTTTGGGGGGTGAACTCTCTGATTTGCCTTGTGAAGTATTTTTATTGCAATTTGACAATGACCGCCTCCCTTCTGGGGGGGTTTTTTTCATTTGGGCTGAAGTTGGAAAAGGGTTTTTCTTTTTACCAGGAAAAGGATCCCACACCACAATTTTTTCCCCCCATTGATATCCGGGCCCTTTTTAGGCTGAGCTCCCCAGTGTTTTATTTTTTTTTTTTTCAGAAAGTCCCAAAACGGATTCCCCCCAAGGGCCCTGTATCCTAGATGTTTGTTTTTTAACCCTAAAAATTGCCCTTTCACGTATGAAAGCCCTTTCCCTAAGGTTTACAGCACAATTTCCAAAAACAAAGGGTCTTTTAAATCCCCCGAACTTTTACTCCCTTTTTGATGAAAAATAGTGAAGGAATGCCCACTTGTTCGAAACGTTTTTTAGCATTTCCCAATTTACTTATGGCCCCTTTTAAAAAGGGGGGAGGTAAATTCAAAAGGCTGAATTCCAACCTTTTTTCCCAAATTTGATGATAAACCATCAAAAAAGTAGAAAAAGCACTTTTAGACCAATTTTCTTTTTTAAAGTAATTTAAAATTTTTTGGGCAACAGCTAAAAAATAAAAATTGCCGGTCCATTTTTTAAAAAAGGACCAACGGTAGATAACTTTTTTCTTTTAAAATTTTTTTAATACGAGGTCCGAATATTGGTTGCATTTTACACATTGCGATATCTGTTATGATGAATGACAATGGAAATGATTGTCACCTCCATATTTTGCCTTTGTGGTGGCACATGAACAATTTTATTTGAAACATTAGAACCACTTTTCTTGGCATTTCCTATATTCGTATGTATTCAACACTGTTGTTTACATTTTTTTAAAAAAGTAAAAAAAAAAAAAAATAAAAAAATTTGACATGCAGACAGACCAAAAGCGGAAGTCTCGGCTTTGACTCATATATAGTACCACCAGACATAGTACTATCATCCTCTCGAAGAAGCAGATAGTTCGAGTCTAAATGATCTATTAAAATCATGGGAAGAGGGCAAATAACAGGGGTGGTCAGCTATCACCCTGGGTGGCCACTGACTCGCAACCTGCGACATAGGCATGTTGTATTTGTTTGGGTGTGCGTTCCTCACCTCCTGATGTAGCTCATGTATTTCCGGGTTGTTGATGTCTCTTTGGAGTCGTAGAAACTTGCGACATCATTCAGCCTGATGGTTTTTCTTCTGGTCCAGCTTAGTGAATATTAGAGGTTTGCAATAACCGGCCCGTTGCTCCGGACTACCCTGTGTATTTGTACAGTGTGTGCATTGGAAACCGACAAATGGACCGTTGAGTAAATCATACATTCTGTTACATCCAACCAGCTTTGTGAAACTGTCAACAATATTAAACATTTACATATACCAACTGTGAATCTAATGGCCAAAGTGTGACAAAAACATGAATTTTGTCACAGTATTTGTGGCACAACCAGGGACAGACATTATGTTCTCTACATGCTTATGGCCCATTCACACAGGACACATTCATGTGCAAGCAAGTGGCAAATGTACTTGAAATACGTGGTTTAAACGGCTTAAAAAATGGTATTTTATATAGATACTATTATGTATTAACATCTGCTTGTGATGCTTTTTTAATCATTTTCAATGCGCTCGAATATTGAGTTGACCCATGTTTTAAGCAGTGGGTTGATAATTGATAATATATCTAAAGCTTTCATGGTTATAACTAAATTTTCAGCAACATTTCAGTTAATAAACCACAGGTGTAGAACTAGTTTAAAAACAAGGAAACAAATTAGGACCAAGAATCACAGGCAAATAACCACAGGGAGTGTGGTAAACAATTTTTAAAACACGAACCAAAAACAGAGGAGGTTAAACAGGACTGTTAGAATTGAAATCGCAATTAAAATGTCTGTTTGATAAACGATTTAGCTCTGGACATTATTACTTGGTATGGATGTAATTTAACAATCTATCACAGAGAAGAAATAAACTGTGGTTCAACAGCCATATGTCGCTAATAAGTCTGCATGCTCAAGCATGTCTCTGTGTAAATAATTGGCACAGTTTTCATCCAAAGGCGTTTAGCAAGAAGACGGTTGCACTCACTTAAATACTACATTTTAATACAGTTGCTCATTTATGGCTTAAGGAAGGTTTAAGGAAAAACAGTCTGACACCAATGGTATAGATAAGAGAAACTTGCAACCTTAAAAAGAGCAGCCCGGGGAAAAGTGGAGCCGCAGCTGGAGAGGGAAAACAAAAAACTAGAGGTATTTCATATTGCTTTGTGGGAAAAGTAACCTATCCTACAGACAAGCATAAAACTAACTGCTAGATCTTGATTTACTATTCGTCTCTTTTAGCATAAGACAAACAAACATAACCCCATATTAATTTATTCCAATACAGTGGCGAAATTAATGAAGAAAATATAAAAGTCTCAACAAGTGTTGAGAGTTTCCCAACGCTTACAACCGTAATGACTTTCTGAACTACTGTAAGTACGATAGATACTATTAAAGATAAAATTGGAAACCAGGCAGCCATCACTACAGTATGCGCATCAGACATTGCACTATATATCCCCTGAGGAACAGTTCCACGCAGTCTCCACTATAGGAGCGGAAGACTTGTATAAACTTGGTAAATAATCTAAAGCAACCACATGGATATGTTAGACCACTATTCCATTTAAAGACTCCTAAAAGAAGGTGAGTTTCCAGAAGTCATAGATCCTCTTCTGACCGATTATTAGTTCCTCAAGTGTCTTAAGGTAGTTCCCCCAAACCTTCCAAAACTGGCTGTTATTACGCACTCTCATAAAAAAAAAAAAAACAAAAAAAAAAAACCACAACTTGACCCAAAGAACTAGTTAATTTAGACGACTGTCTTCGAATCGTCCCTTTTCTGTCCAAGGGATACTAGAAAGGTCGTATCTGCACAATTAAATTCCTTAGAGAAAAATGGGTATCTGTGAGTAGTTTTAGTCAGGATTTAGACCGTATTCAATAGTGACTGAGCCTTGCTTCTCCTTAGAGTTACAAATGACCTGCCTCTTATCATCTGATTGTGGGTGTATCTCTCTATTAGTGCTATCGGATCTTAGTGCCTGCCTTTCGACACTAATTGACCCACAGACCATTCGTGTGCATTTGCATAGACGTAGAAAAACTTTGCTGGCATTTAAGTGAGACAGTGCATTGAGCATGAGTTCTTGAACATTGCACGTTATATGACCGCCATTCCATTCGTAGCAGCGTGAGTGACGAGGTATCATATCGATCACAAGTGCAGATGTGGGCAGTCATAGGCTTCGTCTAGGGCCATTAATCTTCACCGCCTTTTTTTTTTACATGTTACCCTTAAAAAAAAGAGATATATCATCAGGAACACACGGTGTTAGCTTTCCACAACTTTATGCTGATGAATACTCAGCTCTATATTTCTTCGCGGCCCCGGTACAAACATTACCAATCTTGAAAACCTAACAGATGCAGTTGTTGATATAAAAAAAATGGATGACTAGTTATTTCTTACTGGTATATTCTGAAAAAACAGAGCTGTTAATTAAGCGGCGGCGAAGACTGACACTATAAAATATTGCCATTCGTTCATAGTAATCGAATCCCTAGAACGCCTGTCTAAGGCTTATGGTTCCGCGAGCATAGACTCTCCGTCAATCCCCCTTCATTTTGTTTAGTACCTGGTTGTGCTATGTGAGAGGACCGCGGTCTTATCCTGGAGAAAGCAACGTTTCTAGCATAGATGTAAAAACTGCATTGTTCCATCTCAAAACAAATATCTATCTAAATTTAACGGCTATCGCTTCTAAATGATCAAATGCAGCAAAGTGTCTACAATCCATGTGGTTCATGACCTCGAGGTTTTAGGATTTATTGTAATGGTACCTGAACCATATAGAAGGCCCAGGTCTCCAGCCGTCAACACTGCACTAGGCTCCCTATCAAACACGTATAGATGATAGTTAAAATCATTGACTTTATTATATTATAAAGCCCTGAAATGGTTTTAGCACCTCGAGTTAATGAACAAGGCTCCTTGTTACGTTTATAAGTCCGGTCCATGTCCACTGCGTTTCTCAAAAGCTCAGGCAATTTTTGATAATTGACTAGAATAGTTAAAAATCAATACTGCCAGGGGGCCAGCAGATCCTTTATCCCTAGTTAGCGCACACTAAACTCTGGAACACTAAACCCTACCTAACATTGTTCGGGAGGAAGGACATACTCTTGCAGTTTTAAATCTAGATTACCCAAAGAGACTAGCTCTTTAACCTGGTTTTACACATACCACACTAATAACGTACGTTCGAAGATCCAGAATCCGTTGACAGAGGATATTTTTAGGCTGCATTAACTAGGTCAACCGGAAAACCGGGAAACAACTTCCCATAACACCCGATGTACCTTAGCATACCTCCGTTAGAAGAATGGCAATCTATGCTAATATTAGAGTCTCGTTTACTCTCTGATTCATCAGGCTCACCTGTAGCCACAACATATCCAACGTCTGTAAGCCAGATCAGAGAGGTCACTGCAGTCACCTGGATCCAGTACGTATCCAGCCCAGATGGTGGATCAGCACCTAGAAAATGACCTCTACAGCCCTGAAAGACAAGCGGAACCAGGACCAACTACGATGAGCCGCAGATGACCAGAATCCCCTGTAAATGACCTTGTCCTCATACGACCACCGGGACAAACCACAGGAAAAAAAACAGATGATTTCTTCTGCACAATCTGGACTTTGCTGCAGCCTGAATTGACACTGCTGGTTTCATCTGGCCAGAGGCGGAACTGCCCCCCCAACTGAGCTGGTTTCTCCCCAAGTTTTTTTCTCATTCTGTCACTGATGGGAGTTTTTGGGTTCCTTCGCGCTGTTGCCTCTGGTCTTGCTTAGTTTGTGGAAACTTTCATTTACCAGCGATATCGTGACTTGACCAATGATTGCACATATTCTATTTAATCACGAATTCTCTGAGTAACTACCTTTAAATGTCATTTTGCATTATTGACACACTGTTTTCCATAACTAATGTTGTTCAGTTGCTTTGACGCAATCTTTTTGTTTAAAGTGCTATATAAATAAAGGTGACTTGACTTGACTCACATTACTTATGTATGGGAAAAAAAAGTGCAACGAGCAATATGGTGGAAGAAGTCCTGCTGTCTAAATAAAAGAGGCAATCACCAATTGATTGTCATTTGCTGCATCTAAATTTACATACTATCCATCCTAAATAGTATTCAAAATTAGAATTAATGTGTCCCAATTCATAGTATGTAGAAATAAGTGTGGTCTACTACTTTTTAAGTAGGTCTACTATTTAAAGTGCAGATCCATGCACACTCTAACAGCTAATAAGAACTAATAAGGCAAGAGTGGAACCGGCATCAGGTCAGGATTTGGCCTAGAAGCTATATCCAACATGCCAGAGTGAATTGCAAAGGTTATGAAAGAACAAGGGTCAACACTGTATATACTGACTCATTATATTTTTTGCCAATAAAAAGTCTTTAAACTTATGATATGCTTTGATCATTGTTTTTTTCAGTATAACATAGAAACATGTCGAAAAATAATCTACAAATACTGAAGCAGCAAACTTTGCATTTACATTACATTATATTGTCCATTTAACAACTCTTTTATCTAAATCGCTTTACAAATGAGGACACAAATATAAAACAATCAAATCCAACAAAAGAGCAATGATATACAAGCGCTATTACAAGTCTCAGTAAGCTTAAACGAAGTACACTAGCAAGGAGGCTTTTTAAATAATATAATAAATAAAAGAAAAACAAATAGAAAGAATATGACTGAGCAAGCTAGTGTTTAGAGGTCTTTTTTTTATGCTTTTTGCGTTAATTATATAAAAAAGAAAAATCAGATAGAAATACAAAAAGATTAAAAGTTTTAAATAGATTTTTTTTAAGATAGAATTAGAATAGTTGATGCTAAGTTAGAAGGGTCAAATAAAGATGGAAGAGGATTTTTTTAAGTCAGTCTTGAAGATGGCTAAGGACTCAGCTGCGCGGATTGACGGTTGGGCAAGGTCATTCCACCAGAGGGAACATTTAATTTAAAAGTCCGTAAAAAAGGGTGACTTTGGCTTCTTTGGGATGCCACAATCAAGCGATGTTCACATTAATCAGAACGCAAGCTTCTAAGGCACTAAGTCTGAAGTAAGAATTTTGGTAAATGGGTGCAGAGCCCGTGGTGGTTGTGTAGGCAAACACAATGCCTTGAATTTTAATGCGAGCAGTCTATTGGTACCATGCAAATTGATACAACAGGGGTGTGACCGTGTATTCTTTTTTTTGGTTCATGTAAAAATTATTAATCTCGATGCCGCGTTCAACTGGATACTTTGTGAAGGTTTGGAGAGAACTGGCTGGCAGACCTGCAAACAGAGCCTTCAATAGTCCCGCCTGGACAGAACAAGAGCTTTGAAAACAGGAGTTGTGCAATATGTTTCCTGAAAGAAAGGGCCTGATCTTCATGATGTTTGATAAAGCAAATCGGGCAGGACCGGAAAGTTTTAGGCAATTGTGGTCTGAGAAAGTTAGGCTTATCATCATTCGATAACTCCAAGGTTTCCGAAGGTTTTGAAGGAGTTATGTTTTGTATGAGGCCTAACTGGATGGTGAAATTGTGATGAAACGATTGGGTTTGCTGGAATCCACAAGCAGCGTTTTTGTCTTGGCATGGTTGAGTTGAAGGTGATGGTCCTTCATCCAGCAAGGAAATGGCTGTTTAGGACAAGCTGAGATTCGAGCATGCTACTCTGCGCTTCATCAGGATGGGACTGAGAGGTAGAGTTGGAGTGTCATTCAGCATAGCATTGGTAGAAAAGGCATGTTTCTGAATGACAAACCTAATGATGCCGATGTTAACCAGATAAGAGAAGTGGTCCAAGGAACTGAGCCCTGAGCACCCCAATTATTAAATGTTGACACTTGGACAATCTCACCTCTCCAGATACTTTGAAAGAACTATCTTGATAGGTAAGACTCAAACCACTGGAGTGCTTTCCTGCCTGAGTTCCCTTACGCAGTAGGTTTACAGGAGGAATTTGGTGGTCAACAGTGTCCAAAAGCAGGCAGACAGAATCAAGCAAGATAAGTATTGAAGATTTTGGATTCCGCGCTGGTGTGCCCGTCTTAGTGCTTTAACTAACTGATAGCAAGTATACGAGCCGGTCTAAAGTGTGAGGTAAAAACCCCAGTATGGAGGGATATGTTTAATGATGTGAGTGAGTGCAAGTACAACTACAAGAGAAATGGCTTGAGAGAGAATGAGTTGGAAGCGGATCAAGTGGACAAGTATAGGATGATTAGAAAGGAGGTGCTTTGGAGACTTCTTCTGGCCTCATAGAGTTGAAGAGAAGGATTGAATGAGTCCTATGTTTGGATGGCGAGGATGTGCTTATGAACGGAATTTGTGGTGTGGAAAATTATGCACTGATTGTTTTTAATTTTATTAATGAAAAACGTGGCAAAGTCACGTCAGCTATTAGAGTTGATGCAGGAGGGGTGAGGAGGAAGGACAAAGGATGAAGGAAAATGTTTTAAAAAGCATTCGAGAGTTGAGGATGATTTGTTAATTTTGTTATGTAGTATGTCCTTTTAGCGTTGGAGAACATTCGCAGAGAAGGAAGAGAGGAGTGGACTGATACACATTAAGGTCAATAGTAGTTTTTTTTGAATTTGCACCACACCCTTTCAGCAGCTCTAAGCTTATAACGCTGTTCGCGGTAGCAACATCAGATTAACCAGGGGCTAGAAGGGTGGTACGGCTGGCCTTGGAAGACAAGGGGGCCAACAGTGTCTAAACAATGATGGTAAGAGAGGAGCAGAAAGTATTAGTAGCACTGTTAGTAACATCCAAGATGTCTAACAGTTTAGGGAAGGAAGCGAAGAGGCAACCATAGCAGATAGCCGGGAGGAGGAGTAGTTAGCGTAGGTTAGCGTCGAAAGATGACATGTGTAGTGGGTAAGTGATGTGTGAGGACCATGGGTTGATGTTAAAAGTGAGGAGGAAGTGATCAAACAGTGTGCAGTGGTAGTAACAAGTACCTAATCAGTGGAGCAGTGTAAATTTTATGTCACTGCCCAACCTTTTGGGCCATGACCTGTATATATAATGTTATTCAACATTATATGTCACCTGCAACAACGATTATGAACATTTATATTGATAAGTTTGGTCATTAACTTTAAAGGTGTCATCATATATGGCAAACAGATAGGGGGAAGTTCTCCGGCATTAAAAGACCCGCAAATGGCAAGATCAACATTTTTACTTTATTTCCTTTCCGACACGGTGGAAAATTAAATTAAACGAAATGGGGTGGATGTTAACTATTCTGAAAAGAGAGTTGACAGGGCAAGTTAAAACGGTTGAATTGGATGCTGTCTAACTAGGTGAATATAAATTACATGTTTTTGATGCGTTGCCACCCAACACAGTCATATGGTTCATGGAGCTCTCAATGTTTCCAAACAACTGCCCATCAATCTGAATGGGTTTTCAGCAATTAGCCAGCGGTTTCACTATATTTTGCAGTTTCTGGTAAATATTAACACATAATGTGCATTGATTACTACTCTGACTACACTTTACAGTAGATTTTATTCCGAGGAAATGATAAAGAGACAACCTTAATGATGTTCCTCATACTTCTTGGCAGTCAAATGTGACAGAACACTGAAGTTTCTATCAATTAAATATTTTTACTAATCCAGTTGAGGAGATTTTTGTTACAATATAATATGTGTTAACTAGATGATGTTTTAGTAATTAGTAATATAATTGATGAATGACCATTTTTAATGTAATAATATTTTTCTAAGGTGTATTGTATATGTTTTCTACGTTTCATTACACAGTATGGTAGTATTTAAGGTAAAATAATAAAACGGTTTTTAAATTCCATTGCAACAAGAGGCAAAGTAGAAGCATTTGGTAGCCATAAAAAAAGTATGTTCATATGCAATGCCCTGGGTTAATCACTAAATGCCGTAATGCCTGTTATTAAATATACATGCCTAGAGCTGTTCAGAGTCCACTGAAACACGCTTCAACTTTGCGAAAAAAATACTAAAATATTTTAAAGTACATTTTCCATGGTAATGCAATGTCCAATTTCAACCAATGGTTTTCACATGATGAATTTTTGAAGTTTTAAAAGGATACTCCCCGCACACAATGAAAATTTTTTGTAATTATCAACTTAACCCCAACAGAGGAGAATGCCTGACAAAGATTGTTGAATAAAGTCTGTTGAGCGAACTTTTAGGACTGTTCTGATCACGTTATGGATGAGTAAACCTCCCTGGTGCCTGTCAGAGCACCAATAATGAGGAGGCAGGTGATTATCTTTCAATGGTGTATTATTAGAGAAAGGAAGGCCCACAGATGTACAATCACAGGTGGTAGATAGTCCCTGCAAAAAAAGAATACACTAAAGAAATGAATAAACTCAAGAATATATATAAACAACAGTAACATTTACTGACCACAGTTAAATAAAGGGAGACCAGTTAAATGAAGGGAACACACAGTTAAATGACGGGAGAAACATAAATCTCCCATATTGAATAGAATCATGGGCACATATGAATAACATTTACATAATACAGAACGCTAATCACATCGATTTGTGTTTTCTTGTAGCAGATTAACAGCACACATCACATTGTTAAGACATCATAACACTGATTTACACGAGATCTTAAAATCATACATTAAATAATATTCCTCGATCGGAAAACACTAAAAGAACGTATCGTCATGTCTAGGCATGTTGTATGATGGAACACAACGCTGTTATCAACACTGTAGCGATCACTGCTAACACAAATATAAATAAAATAGGCTTACTTTGTGGTCCTGACAACCACCTTGATATTAAATCGTGAACAATCTCCCCACCTCGCCACAAACAACTGTAAGCACATCCCTGCGCTGATGGCTTTGGACAGCTCATCACGGACACAGCAAACAGCGGCAAACTCAGCAAACTACAATTGCCCCCGCACGTCGGCTATAACAATTCCGGTTTCATAAGTAAAATCACCTCTTACAGGAAGCCTTTAATACAAGCCGCCCCCAAAGAGGCGGACTTCTTTGCTTACCATGAAGGCGACTTAACTAGTCCCGTGTTGGGGCATTAAGTCTCCATTCATTCCGTTTGGTAAGGCCGCAAGATGACCAGGCGAGCTACCATCGGGTATAAACTTGACCCTTTATCACACATCAGCTGATCTGAGATGAACCAGCTGGGCTTTGGTGATGTCCTTGATCACCTTGTCCTACAGGCATGAGCTTCGCGGTTAGTTTGGGGTCTACAATGACAACCAAATGTCTGTGTCCTTTAGGCTGTGAGGAAAGGCTTGCCATTTCTGCCGGGTTTGAGAGGCTATGGAGGTAGTCCCATATGAACCTGGACCCAAATCGGTACTGCTAGACCTGAGAATGTCCTCCAGTGGCCGCGACTTTAATATCTCTGATTCTGTTATAAACAACTTGCGGTAGAGCGATCCATTGGGCCGCCCCCATGAGGAGACTATTTGGAGTTACTGGGTCAGCATCTGCCACGTCTGACGAACACGTATCCTAAAGGTTTTGAATTAAGGGATGGCCTCCACTTCCAGCAAGACCGTCAGTACCCTCCTCTGGTACTGACTGTGCACCCAAAACTGTGTATAGAAGGCAGATTTTAACTGATCTCACTTCCCTCTCCCAAACCTCCACCAAAATGAGGGGTCCGATGAAGGGATTAAAGTGAAGTGTATCCTAATTGGCAGGCAAGATGACCCTGTATGTCAGGAACCGAGGAACCCCCCTCAAAACCCACCCCGCGGAAGTTCATACCTCCGATCTGACCATAATTCTTCTTGGTGTTCCTCTCCCACTCGCAACAAACCTTCTTAAAGCCATGATGAATGAGGTCGGTATTTCCAGGCTAGGGAGTAGGTCTAAGATTGACCAAGCGCTTCTCTGTACGTCTATCCAAGTTTGACATAACATGGGGGCCAAAGCAGTCCATTCCCCGCAAGAATAGAAGGCAGGTTTTGTATAGCTGAAGGCGTGCCACAGGTAGATCCGACATCTTAGGGATTGTTGTTGGCCCTCAACCAACGGTTGACATTCTGGCAGTCACATTGAACCGGCGAACAGCTTCGCGGCTCCCTCGGAAGAATCCAATAGTATCTCCGTAATTTCCCCAAACAACCGTTCTGATCCGGATGATGCAACGAGGTCATCATAATGCTGAATAATCAAACGAGTGACCAGGTTGGTTAAGGATCCAGAACCAGAGGATGTAAAATGGAGTCCGCGATGCCTGCAGTTTCTCCGCACAACGACCTACCCCCCTTATCAGATCACTGGCGGATCCCTTTCAGGGGCTAGGGTAACTATCCACTCCCCGGGGAGGGACTTACCTGGCTTCCCGTCTCTAATAGTTTATAATCCTCATGGAAAGAGTTGCCTGCTGAACCTGTTGTTGGAGGATATGGGAACTCAGCCTGGTGGTAATCCTCAGCCTCTGGAGAAGTCCCTGGGAGCCAAGTTTACCCAAACTTCATTGAGCATGACCATCCAATAGTTTCTTGGCCAGGTGGTTTTGTAATTCCATCCACTAATCTTACCAGATGAAGAAGTAACGGTACTGATCCCACAGAAGGTAGATTTCCGTAATTCAACCTGGTCTTCCTTGGTTTCAGTCTTAGGGATTACTGGCCATTCCTTGGGATCTTGGATGGAGGAAAAGGGGTCCCTTTCGACCACAGCAACGGTTTGGCACAGCAAGGTATTGGATAGGTCTGTCCCTTCGTGAGTCCATCTGCTGGGTTGTCTGCAGAACCGGTGAACACTTCGCCATAACAACCTGATGTACTTGCTACATCGTTCAGAAGAATGGCATCTTACGCTCCATATTAGTCCCTGTTTCTCTCTTATTCCGAGTCACCGGTGGCCACCAATCCAGTCTGTATCCAAGTCAGTGGTCCCCACTGCAGTCAACCCGTATCAAGTATGTATCCAGCCCCAGATGGTGGATTAGTACCTAGACAAGGACCCTCCTACGAGCCCTGAAAGACAGCGAGAGCGCATGACTAGAGCCCCAGAGACAGATCCCCTGTAAAGTACCTTGTCTCCAGACGACCACGGGAGCAAGACCACAGAAACATATGATTCTTTCTGCACAATTTGACTTTGCTGCATCCTGGAATTTAACTGCTTGTGTCGTCTGGTCAGAGGAGAACTGCCCCACCAACTAGCCTGGTTTTCTCCCAAGGTTCTTTTTTTCTCAGTTCTCTCACTGATGATGTTTTGGTTGCCTTGCCGCTGTCACCTCTGGCTTGCTTAGTTTGGGGACACTTCATTTCAAGCGATATAGTTTGGACTTGATTGCAAATTATGCACAGATACCATTTACAGAACTGAACTGAGCTGCATGATGACATCACTGAATTCAATGATGATACTGCCTTTTAACTGTCATTTGTTGTATTCGTGACACACTGTTGTCCTAATTAATGTTTGTTCAGTTGCTTTTGACGCAATCTTTTGTTGTTTTTAAAGCGCTATATAAATAAAGATGACTTGAACTTTGACTTGACTTACATTAATGCCCAGGAACACTTCTCTGTCAGCTCCTGAATCTCAAGCCATTCTTGTTCCCCACAAAGGACTCTGTAACGGCAGGAGTCAGAATTCAAACCACCTGTAGGAACCGTAGCAGAGTCTGTCCCCACGGGGATAAATAGATTTGATTGTAGGGTTAACTCTGTCTCCAGTAACTTAGCCAGCTGTGCCGCAACATAGACTACCACAGAGTTTCCAGTACTTGGAATGGAGTGGCTCGTTTAGAGTTGACACGGAGAGATGTTGCTATAATTCAAGGACATGTAGGTCTGACCATTCTGATCAGTAGTGCAGAGGTAGGCCACACCGCTCCAATATGCCTGCTCAGAGGCATCCGAGAAGATATGTACCTCATGGGTGACTTCCATCCCTCACAACTTCAGGAGAACATAAGACCGGGGAAAGGAGATCGTCCTCCTTACCCTGCATTCCTTGAGACTGGAGGAGCTCAGGTGGTAGGTTTGGGGTCATCCCCACCCTCTCGCTTGTTCCACAGCTGCTTATGATGACTTTATGCTCACGGAAAATAGGGTTTGTTTAAAGAAAGCCATCCACATGGAGTCATACTGGGTAGCTAGGACCTTATAGACCTTCCTTAAAGAGTTGGAGTCTCATAGATCACAGGTCGTTGTTTTGTATGACAAAGTGGTCCCGTCTGCCAGTTCCAGGCTCCAGCCCCAGTTGTTTGATTCAGGGATGTCAGACTTCTCCTGCGTCACCACGTGCGCTTGTCCATTGGAAGGTAGGTGACTCAGCACAGGATCATTTGCAGGCCCCCGGGCAAAGTTCGAATCCGCTTCGGAAAGGAATACTTCCGTAGTCGATCATCAAGTCCTTATTCGTCCTCTTCATTAAGCCAGGCTCCTCCCAGGCAGTTAATCGACTTAGAAACACCTCTCCTCCCACTGAGAAGCGAAGTGTCTCATCCGTCAGGGTATTCCCGCACCGTGACTCCTGGAGTGCATCGGAGGCACAACAAGGACTGGAGGTTGTGCCAAAGGGTAATACCTGCCTCGTCCAGAATTTCTGGGTCGCCGCATTCATCTTCGGGTCCCCACCAAAGGAAGCGGAATAGATGAGGGTCCGCATATATAAGGCGAACCTGAATGGACAAGCGCCTTAACCCTCTGGAGTCTAAGGGTATTTTTTGTGGCCTGGAGAAGTTTTGTCATGCCCGGACCTTTGTGCTTTTTTTTTTCAGTTTCTATAAATATCTAAATGGCTAAAGTCTAATCTCACTGTAATCAGCACAAACTGGGCTATAATAATATGTGAGCAGCATGTCAAGTACATGATTGTAGTTTTTGAAAAAAAAATGTTCATTGCGCTTGGTTAGTGAAAAAACCTAAAAAATGTTAAATCACTTGAATAAGGCAATAAAACACATATAGAACAAAAATATTCGGTTCCCGACGGAATTTTGAGACTGGAGCTTGTAGCCTAGAATTTTTGTTTTCTAAAAGGATGTGAAAATCCTCTTGTTTTACTACTCACTTACAGAACACATATATTGATTTAATTTTCTAAAACACTTTTTGTTGGTAAAAGTCATATGCGAGTAGGCGTCGAAACTATCATCGAAATCACACCTGAAGAAGACAGAGACCTGCATAAGGAGCTGCTATGAGCCGTTCAGTCAGCTGGTGCCTACGGAGAGAGGGATGAGATTACTAAGAAAGAATGTGAGGGACAAAATAAATGTATATAATTTTTATGTTTGTATTTTATTTTAGACATTATTTTAATTTTCCCACCAACCATAATTTAATATTCACTTGTGAGTGCAGTTAAACAGTTTAATTAGGAACAATCAAAGCTGACTTTCAAACTGAATTTTTGTTGCATCATACTCCAGTCACACAATCCGTCAGAAATCCTTTTAAACAATCTTATGTTTCTTACCAAAAAACATTTAATTGTTATATATCATTATTATTATTATTATTATTAATTATTATTATATTATTATTTTATTATTATTATTATTATTAATGTTGAAAGAGCTGAGAATATTTTTTTGTAGAGTTTTTTAGGGGGCTAAATTGAAAGCACAGCGGGATTTGATTGTATTACATTTGTGTTACAGGTTACATTTATTGTTACAATTTATATTATTTACACTCAAGCTTTTGAAATGGTAAGTAGTGTATATTGTTATTGAAACTTTCATAATATTTTCACTTGATAATACCATTTAGTCAGGAATTATAGTTTTGAAAAAGTCTTTGAGGAAAAGTCTAACTAGTAAACATGTTTACAAACGTTATTGTGAAAACTAGTACAAGTATATAAATAAATAAACAAGAGACTTACTCATGTTTATGATCTCTGGCTGGAATAAAGTGCTTCCATGTATTGTTTTCTTGAGGAAATCCAAAATCTCAAATCCTCAACCACATCACATGCTTTTGGGGTGAATTATGTTCTTATTCCTCTCAGCGACGACGCAAACAGTAAAATCAAAAAAAACGTGAAGACAATCTCGGCTGCGTTTGTTCTTCTGTTGTGTGGTGGGCGTATTCAAAGCCGCGCGCCTTCAGTGAAACATTTGAACTCTCAAAAGCGCGCTCGGCGATCGGGGCGTGGTCGCATTAGAACATTAATGGACGGGAGACACGTGGAAAAAACGACTATACGTGCGTTTTTTTCATATGAGATTACCTTTATCACAGAATATTGTTTTTCAGTCAGCACTTGTTTAGTTTATAAAGTAGACATGTTCAGGCTTTCTATAAGATCTCTCTCTCGTTCGCTCTCTTCGTTGATTATTCACTGGAGTTACAGTTCTTGTTAATGACGCATTTGGTAACTGAAAGAATCAGCGCAGACAAAGGCTGTCAGACAGCACTCCTTGTTTGTTATCTTTATTTTATAGTGGCACAAAGTTTTGTTGTTATTACTAAGCTGTATATCAACCAAACGTAGACCCTTACCAGAGTCTATTGATGTAGTGCTGTTTATCTGTACGATCGAACTGAAAGTGTAATTTTAGTTCGTTTTCGGGTTTATCAGGAGAAAATACCCCAAAACGCGTAACGCGTTAATCCGACTCCCGAGGTTAATATCCCTCTCACTGCACGATGTTCTCTGAAACGGATAATGATGCCCAATAGGGAGGCCCCGAGAGGGGTCCTGGCAGCAGGTATGCTTAAGCTTTGTCATTGAGACTGAATAGCAGTTAAAGACAAGGCGGAACTCCATTGGGACTAATGAATTGTGGGGGGATGTACCAGCATTCTCTGAAGTGGTATAGTGTCAGTCACCTTCCCGAACAGCTCCTGTCTCAAAAGTTTTCACTACATCTCCTCTTTTAGCCTCAGCTTTGACACGGCTCCTTCAGCACGATCCTCTCCGCACTGGCAAATGTAGGTAGACTGATTCTTATGTGCATTCAACAAAGGCATGTCCTTTCGCCGCAGTAGGGTGTAGCCCAACCTGTTGATTCGTCTCCCATTCCAGGTGAGAGTCTTATTTTCCAAGCATCTGAAGAGCCTCCTGATCCTGCTTGGATCTGCTTATCCTCTTTGCCCTCCCCACTGTGAATCATATCCACTGCCACATCCGTTGAACATTTGAAGATTCATCCTATTGGGCCCTGGAGGTTGCAGACATTGCTGTGGGTAGGAGACAGCCCATGGCCCTGGAGTTTCCCCAGGCTGTGTTTGACATGGGCTGCACTGGTCCCCGGGCGCCCCATCGAACAGGCTCTGTTGAGTTATGAGATGGGGCTGATTTCTGCAACCGATGAGAAAGTAAAGGGTTGACATCAGTGAGTGGACGGAGGGGAATACCACACAGATGTCGTGTACTTCTGTTGGGAAGCAATTCTACTGGGTAAGACTGAATGCGTGACAGTTTAAGACTCGATCAGCCGTGAAGGCATGATTGATCCTATAACTGATCTGAGGGTTTAAAGAGGGGAGAGACTTGAAATGGAAATAGCACAACCATGAATGACCTGAATATCATCTCTCCACTGTCCCGCAATGGAAGATTTTCTGGGTTACCCTGAACTCCTATAAGGCTTTAACTGCAAGTGGAGAGTAGAAATGGTTCTCGTCTGACCCATCGTCAAGAAGAGCCGGCGGTGTCCCTGGATCGATCTTCATAATGCAGATTCACTGGAACCACTTCTTTGAGCATAACTCGCCCTTTGGACAGAGGGTTTATCCAGAAAGAACCTATCTTTGGGAGGACTTTGTTATGCAGCCCTCTTCTCCATGTTAGCTGGATCCTCCTTGGGGGATGGACTAACATTCACCTCCTGGAGAGGGGGGAGATGTGTGCCCTGGGCAGATGTTGCAGGGCTTTTTTAAGGTCACACTGGAGCAGCATGGTGTGCCCTGGCACAGCGCAACAACGGCTGTTACCGCGTAATCCAAGTCCTGACCTGGTCTGAGGTAAGTTTAATGCAAGGAGGCCACAACTGGCTCCAGGTAATGCTCAGTCTTATCACAGAAAGGACAATAACGTTTCACTTTTGGCAGGCTTGGTCGGTGACCCTGGACCTTTATGATGACTCCATGTAGGTGGTCCACAGTTCTCTCCCCTGAATCAGATTTTGCATGTGAACCCTTGGACATCGGCTCAGTATCATAACTGTGGCACCAAGTTTCGTAACGAAGCCAGTTTGAAAGATCAATCAGATTAGGGGTTGTGCCAGGTTGGGCGGAACATATGTCGACGAAACTCAGCTCGCGGCTCAGGGGGGCTTACCAGGGGCGTGCGACGTGGGACCCACAACTCAACTCCAGCTCACCATCACGTACCAGAGTTCTCAATAGGCCCACTAGTGACTGCACTTGGAGAGCAAGCCTCTGGAAAGGGCTGAGATATCACCTCTCTTTATGTCAGGACTCTCAAGGACCTAGAAATCTCCCTTAAAGCTAGCTGATGTGGTTGACCAAATTTATCATGAAGCCTGCCATCGTATCATGATGGAGTTGGTGAGTTAAGATAAGCATCTCTATCATTCTAGCCTCCTCCGCTTAAGGTGATCCACTAAGATCTGATATTTTAAAATCAGTCCCATCTGGGGGAGGCAGGTTTCTCCAGAGCTATCCGGAGCCAAGCAAACTCACCAGGATCAGACCGGCTGAACTTAGGAATGGTAAGAAAAACTCCCCGGTATAAATATTCAGACCTAGAATGAGGTGCTACAGAACATAGGCCGGGCTCTGCCTTTGGTGCAAAGGATGGAGGATTCAAATGAGTAGGTACTGAACTGAATCGTGAAGAAACAGGCACGGTCGTGCGGTTAGCAGGTAAGGGCATGGCCGCAGATGTGAGTAACTCTCAAAGCTCTTTAGGGGTAGGTGGGGAAACCCCAAGAGTCAGGACTAAGGCTTAGGAGGGCATGTTTCAGTAGCCGGGGAAAACAAAAAGGGAATATTTTTCTATTTCTAGCACCGGGGGTGGAAAACAGTGGTCGCCCGGGTGTCAGAGAGTGTGGTCCCCCCAACCTGGTCTTTCCAGTCACCGTCAGTCTCAGGCCAGGGTGGTGGGGGAACGAAAAATTTTTCCCTCATCCGCGAAAGTTGGATTCTAC